>NC_092340.1:332665833-332979166 GCF_046630445.1 Rutidosis leptorrhynchoides | reverse complement strand
AAGTCATGCATACACAAAAGGAATAATATGAATGAAAAATGGTCAAAATCGAAAAAAGGCAAAATTGAAGGCTTTCGAGGTCTCGTTTCGAAAAATATTTGGGACAAACTGCCTACGACAGTTTGCCAATGTATAGATCCCGAAAAAATACACGATTTGAAAAAAACGGTGACTAAATCGGAGATATGAGTCAAAAGATACGATAGATCGAACATTTTGGCCAAAGACACAAAACACCAAGCACCACGAACCTTCGGTGGTGTTTGGTACGTGATGATATTTTGTAGGGAAAGATGTCTTTTTCGGAATCTGGACGACCTCAAATGGCAAGCACGTTCAGAGAGTCTTGCTCGTTCGGCCGTTTTAGGGTGATCTTGAAAATTTCAGTAAAATCTGAAACCGAAGGTTATGCGCCGCCAAATGGTACTCCATCTGGCGGCGCCTACTAATGATTTAAAAAAAACTTGTTTAATGAAGTGACATTAGATTCAAATTTATACCCTTTTATACATAATTTCATTGCGAGTGAAATAAAAGGCCTTAAAACGATATATACCATGCTAAGTCATGCATACACAAAACTAATAATAAGACATAAATTGAAAACGTTCAAAGAGAACATTAAAAATGAGCAAAATATCTTTTTCGGCATCCTGACGACCTCGAATGTCAAGACACTATTCAGGAGTCTTAACGTTAGGGTCGTTTTAGGGTGATCTCAAGAATTTCAGCACAATCTGAAACCAAAGGTTATGCGCCGCAAAATGATACTCCATCTGGCGGCGCATATTAATGATTTAAAAAAGCGTGTTTAATGAAGTGACATTAGATTCAAATTTATATGTGTTATACATATTTACATAGCAAATGAAATAATAGGCCTTAAAACAATATGTACCATGCAAAGTCATGCATACACAAAAGGAATAATATGAATGAAAAATGGTCAAAATCGAAAAAAGGCAAAATTGAAGACTTTCGAGGTCTCGTTTCAAAAAATATTTGGGTTAAACCGCCTACGGCAGTTTTCCAACAGATTGATTCCAAAAAAATACTCGATTTGAAAAAAATGGTGACCAAATCGGAGCTACGAGTCAAAAGATACGATAGATCGAACATTTTGGCCAAAGACACAAACCACCAAGCACCACGAACCTTCGGTGGTGTTTGGTGCGTGATGATATTTTGCGAGGAAAGATGTCTTATTCGGAATCTAGACGACCTCGAATGGCAAGCACGTTCAGAGAGTCTTGCTCATTCAGCCGTTTTAGGGTGATCTTGAGAATTTCAGTACAATCTGAAACCGAAGGTTATGCGCCACCGTACTCCATCTGGCGGCGCATACTAATGATTTAAAAAATACGCGTTTAATAAAGTGACATTAGTTTCAAATTTATACCCTTTATACATAATTGCATTGCGAGTGAAATAACAGGCCTTAAAACGATATATACCATTCTAAGTCATGCATACACAAAACTAATAATTGAAAACGCTCATAGAGAACATTAAAAATGAGTAAAATGTCTTTTTTCGGCATCTTGACGACCTCGAATGTCAAGACATTATCTGGGAGTCTTGATGTTAGGGTCGTTTTAGGGTGATCTCGATAATTTCAGCACAATCTGAAACCGAAGGTTATGCGCCTCCAAATGGTACTCCATCTGGCGGTGCATGTTAATGATTTAAAAAAGCGTGTTTAATGAAGTGACATTAGATTCAAATTTATATGCGTTATACATAATTACATTGCGAGTGAAATAATAGGCCTTAAAACAATATGTACCATGCAAAGTCATGCATACACAAAAGGAATAATATGAATGAAAAATGGTCAAAATCGAAAAAAGGCAAAATTGAAGGCTTTCGAGGTCTCGTTTCGAAAAATATTTAGGTTAAACCGCCTACGGCAGTTTGCCAACGGATTGATTCCAAAAAAATACACGATTTGAAAAAAATGGTGACTAAATCGGAGGTACGTGTCAAAAGATACGATAGATCGAACATTTTGGTCAAAGACACAAACCACCAAGCACCACGAACCTTCGGTGGTGTTTGGTGCGTGATGATATTTTTCGAGGAAAGATGTCTTATTCGGAATCTAGACGACCTCGAATGGCAAGCACGTTCAGAGAGTCTTGCTCATTCGGCCGTTTTAGGGTGATCTTGAGAATTTCAGTACAATCTGAAACCGAAGGTTATGCGCCGCCCAATGGTACTCCTTCTGGCGGCGCATACTAATGATTTAAAAAAACGCGTTTAATGAAGTGACATTAGTTTCAAATTTATACTCTTTATACATAATTGCATTGCGAGTGAAATAACAGGCCTTAAAACGATATATACCATGCTAAGTCATGCATACACAAAACTAATAATAAGATATTAATTGAAAACGCTCATAGAGAACATTAAAAATGAGTAAAATGTCTTTTTTCGGCATCCTGACGACCTCGAATGTCAAGACACTATTCAGGAGTCTTGACGTTAGGGTACTTTTAGGGTGATCTCGAGAATTTCAGCACAATCTGAAACCGAAGGTTATGCGCCGCCAAATGGTACTCCATCTGGCGGCGCATATTAATGATTTAAAAAAGCGTGTTTAATGAAATGACATTAGATTCAAATTTATATGTGTTATACATATTTACATTGCGAATGAAATAATAGGACTTAAAACAATATGTACCATGCAAAGTCATGCATACACAAAAGGAATAATATGAATGAAAAATGGTCAAAATCGAATAAAGGCAAAATTGAAGGCTTTCGCGGTCTCGTTTCGAAAAATATCTGGTTAAACCGCCTACGGCAGTTTGCCAACGGATTGATTCCAAAAAAATACACGATTTGAAAAAAATGGTGACTAAATCGGAGCTACGAGTCAAAAGATACGATAGATCGAACATTTTGGCCAAAGACACAAACCACCAAGCACCACGAACCTTCGGTGGTGTTTGGTGCGTGATGATATTTTGCGAGGAAAGATGTCTTATTCGGAATCTAGACGACCTCAAATGGCAAGCACGTTCAGAGAGTCTTGCTCATTCTGCCGTTTTAGGGTGATCTTGAGAATTTCAGTACAATCTGAAACCGAAGGTTATGCGCCGCCCAATGGTACTCCATCTGGCGGCGCATACTAATGATTTAAAATAACGCGTTTAATGAAGTGACATTAGTTTCAAATTTATACCCTTTATACATAATTGCATTGCGAGTGAAATAACAGGCCTTAAAACGATATATACCATGCTAATTCATGCATACACAAAACTAATAATAAGATATTAATTGAAAATGCTCATAGAGAACATTAAAAATGAGTAAAATGTCTTTTTTCGGCATCATGACGACCTCGAATGTCAAGACACTATCTGGGAGTCTTGACATTAGGGTTGTTTTAGGGTGATCTCGAGAATTTCAGCCCAATCTGAAACCGAAGGTTATGCGCCGCCAAATGGTACTCCATCTGGCGGGGCATATTAATGATTTAAAAAAGCGTGTTTAATGAAGAGACATTAGATTCAAATTTATATGCGTTATAAATAATTACATTGCGAGTGAAATAATAGGCCATAAAACAATATGTACCATGCAAAGTCATGCATACACAAAAGTAATAATATGAATGAAAAATAGTCAAAATCGAAAAAAGGCAAAATTGAAGGCTTTCAAGGTCTTGTTTCGAAAAATATTTGGGACAAACCCCCTACGGCGGTTTGCCGACGTATAGATCCCAAAAAAATACACGATTTGAAAAAAACGGTGACTAAATCGGAGATACGAGTCAAAAGATACGATAGATCGAATATTTTGGCCAAAGACACAAAACACCAAGCACCACGAACCTTCGGTGGTGTTTGGTGCGTGATGATATTTTGCAGGGAAAGATGTCTTTTTCGAAATCTAGATGACCTCAAATGGCAAGCACGTTCAGAGAGTCTTGCTCGTTCGGCCGTTTTAGGGTGATCTTGAAAATTTCAGTAAAATCTGAAACCGGAGGTTATGCGCCGCCAAATGGTACTCCATCTGGCGGCGACTACTAATGATTTAAAAAAACTTGTTTAATGAAGTGACATTAGATTCAAATTTATACCCTTTTATACATAATTTCATTGCGAGTGAAATAAAAGGCCTTAAAACGATATATACCATGCTAAGTCATGCATACACAAAACTAATAATAAGATATAAATTGAAAACGTTTTAAGAGAATAATAAAAATGAGTAAAATGTATTTTTCGGCATCCTGACGACCTCGAATGTCAAGACACTATCTGGGAGTCTTGACGTTAGGGTCGTTTTAGGGTGATCTCGAGAATTTCAGCCCAATCTGAAACCGAAGGTTATGCGCCGCCAAATGGTACTCCATCTGGCGGCGCATATTAATGATTTAAAAAAGCGTGTTTAATGAAGTGACATTAGATTCAAATATATATGCGTTATACATATTTACATAGCGATAGAAATAATAGGCCTTAAAACAATATGTACCATGCAAAGTCATGCATACACAAAAGGAATAATATGAATGAAAAATGGTCAAAATCGAAAAAAAGGCAAAATAGAAGGCTTTCGAGGTCTCGTTTCGAAAAATATTTGGGTTAAACCGCCTACAGCAGTTTGCCAACGGATTGATTCCAAAAAAATACAAGATTTGAAAAAATGGTGACTAAATCAGAGATACGAGTCAAAAGATACGATAGATCGAACATTTTGGCCAAAGACACAAAACACCAAGCACCACGAACCTTCGGTGGTGTTTGGTGCGTGATGATATTTTGCGGGGAAAGATTTCTTTTTAGGAATCTAGATGACCTCGAATGGCAAGCACGTTCAGAGAGTCTTGCTCGTTCGGCCGTTTTAGGGTGATCTTGAGAATTTCAGTACAATGTGAAACCGAAGGTTATGCGCCACCCAATGGTACTCCATCTGGCGGCGCATACTAATGATTTAAAAAAACGCATTTAATGAAGGGACATTAGTTTCAAATTTATACCCTTTATACATAATTGCATTGTGAGTGAAATAACAGGCCTTAAAACGATATATACCATGCTAAGTCATGCATACACAAAACTAATAATAAGATATTAATTGAAAACGTTCATAGAGAACATTAAAAATGAGTAAAATGTCTTTTTTCGGCATCCTGACGACCTCGAATGTCAATTCACTATCTGGGTGTCTTGACGTTAGGGTCGTTTTAGGGTGATCTCGAGAATTTCAGCCCAATCTGAAATCGAAGGATATGCGCCGCCAAATGGTACTCCATCTTGCGGCACATATTAATGATTTAAAAAAGCGTGTTTAATGAAGTGACATTAGATTAAAATTTATATGCGTTATACATAATTACATTACGAGTGAAATAATAGGCCATAAAACAATATGTACCATGCAAAGTCATGCATACACAAAACGAATAATATGAATGAAAAATGGTCAAAATCGAAAAAAGGTAAAATTGAAGGCTTTCGAGGTCTCGTTTCGAAAAATATTTGGGTTAAACCGCCTATGTCAGTTTGCCAACGGATTGATTCTAAAAAAATACACGATTTGAAAAAAATGGTGACTAAATCGGAGGTACGAGTCAAAAGATACGATAGATCGAACATTTTGGCCAAAGACACAAACCACCAAGCACCACGAACCTTCAGTGGTGTTTGGTGCGTGATGATATTTTGAGAGGAAAGATGTTTTATTCGGAATTTAGACGACCTCGAATGGGAAGCACATTTTCAGAGAGTCTTGCTCATTCGGCCGTTTTAGGGTGATCTTGAGAATTTCAGTACAATCTGAAACCGAAGGTTATGCGCCGCCCAATGGTACTCTATCTGGCGGCGCATACTAATGATTTAAAAAAACGCATTTAATTAAGGGACATTAGTTTCAAATTTATACCCTTTATACATAATTGCATTGCGAGTGAAATAACAGGCCTTAAAACGATATATACCATTGATAATGCTAAAAACGAACATATATTTCATAGCATTATTCCTCAAGAAAGACAAGATTTTAGTTGCAATTGTTCTATTTACAAGTGATATTCGTTTAAATAATAAAAGGTGAAGACAAAATACAGATTCGACGAATTGAAGACGCAAACGACCAAAAAGCTCAAAAGTACAAAAGACAATCAAAGAGGTTCCAATTATTGATAAGAAACGTTTCGAAATTACAAGAGTACAAGATTCAAAACGCAAAGTACAAGATATTAAATTGTACGCAAGGACGTTCGAAAATCCGGAACCGAGACCAGAGTCAACTCTCAACGCTCGACACAACGGACTAAAAATTACAAGTCAACTATGCACATAAATATAATATAATATTTAAATAATTCTTATAATTATTTAATATATTATATTTATATTTAAACCGTCGGTAAACAAAGAGCCAAACTCCTCTGAGCTGTAAAAGTAAACTCCGCGACTCGCGGAGTTTGAAGGCCAAAAATGCCGCGAGTCGCGGAGCTCCAATTTCTGAAACTCCCTATAAAGCTCGCGCATTCTGATCGTAAAAATTCAAAAAAAATCATATATATCTCTCTCTCAATATACGTAAAATATATATTTATAATTTATATTTTAATTTTAATTCTAATAATAAGGGTATGTTAGCCAATGTTGTAAGGGTGTAAGTCGAAATTCTGTCCGTGTAACGCTACGCTATTTTTAATCATTGTAAGTTATGTTCAACCTTTTTATATTAATGTCTCGTAGCTAAGTTATTATTATGCTTATTTAATCCGAAGTAATCATGATGTTGGGCTAATTACTAAAATTGGGTAATTGGGCTTTGTACCATAATTGGGGTTTGGACAAAAGAACGACACTTGTGGAAATTAGACTATGGGCTATTAATGGGTTTTATATTAACTAAACAATACCTTGTTAATTTAATATACAAACTTATAATTTGACGTATTTATATATAACCACATACGCTTGACTGGGTACGGTGGGCGGGATATCTATAAATACCAATAATTATTCATTTTACCGGATACGGAACTGAATTAATAGTTAATAACTTGTTGAAACAGGGGTGAATTACATTCAAGGGTAATTGGTGTAATTGTTAACAAAGTAGTAGAACCTTGGTTTACACGCAGTCGATAACCTAGTGTATTCATTAAACAAAGTATTAAAACCTTGTTACAATTTGAATCCCCAATTAGTTGGAATATTTGACTTCGGGAATAAGAATAATTTGACGAAGGCTTTCGCTCTTTATATTTATGACTGATGGACTATTATGGACAAATCCGTATGGACATATTAAATAATCCAGGACAAAGGACAATTAACCCATGGGCATAAAACTAAAATCAACACGTCAAACATCATGATTACGGAAGTTTAAATAAGCATAATTCTTTTATTTCATATTTAATTTCCTTTATTTTATATTTAATTGCACTTCTAATTATCGCATTTTTATTGTTATTGTATTTAATTGCACTTTCAATTATCGTACTTTTTAATTATCGCAAGTTTATTTCATCGCACTTTTATTATTCGCAATTTCATTATCGTTATTTACTTTATGATTTAATTTAAGTCTTGTATTTATTTTTAATATTTTACATTTGGTTTTAACTGCGACTAAAGTTTTAAAATCGACAAACCGGTCATTAAACGGTAAAAAAACCCCCTTTATAATAATAATATTACTTATATATATATTTGTATTTTTATAAAAGTAAACTAATATAGCGTTAAGCTTTGTTTAAAAAGATTCCCTGTGGAACGAACCGGACTTACTAAAAACTACACTACTGTACGATTAGGTACACTGCCTATAAGTGTTGTAGCAAGGTTTAAGTATATCCATTCTATAAATAAATAAATATCTTGTGTAAAATTGTATCGTATTTAATAGTATTTCCTGCAAAAATTTAATAGTATTTTATACCCCTTAGCTTTGACATCAAGTATTTTTGGCGCCGCTGCCGGGGAACTATCTTAAAAGCCGGAAGCACAACGCTAATATATAAAAAAAAAATTTATGTATTTTTAAGATTTTATTAAATATTTAAGTTTTATAAAGTTTCTTTATTTTTATTTTATAAAAACAAAGTTTTATTTAAGTATTTTGTTTTTATTTAAAAACATAAAAAAAATATATATAAATCTAGTTTTAAGCATTTTATTTATTAAAATTATAAAGTAGTTCTATTTTATTTAAGTTTTTAAAATATAAGTTTTTATTATACACATATTTTTTTAAAAATATATAAACAGAAAAATTAAAAACAGAAAGAAAAAAAATTAAAAAGAAAAACGCGTCGAATTTTAAATATCCTGTCAGTTGAAAACTGGAACCCCGCGACTCGCGGGGTTTGCTGCATTGATTATCGCGACTCGCGGAGATTTTCTGACAGGCGACAAAACCCTAATTCAGCATTAATTACGGGTAATTATTAATTATTATTAATATTTAACCCTAATTATTATTATTATTATAATTAGTTTTATTTTAACTTTTACTTTTTATTTAATTTATGTATTTAGTATTAATTAGTTTAATTAAATTATAAAATTAGTAGATTTAATAAATAAATAATATAAAAATAATATTTTTATAAAAATTGTACTTTTTACAACTTTTTGTATATTTTTATATTTTGTCCCTTTTTAATCGTTTTAACGTAATATTTGTATTTTTCGCTCATATTTAATTTTAAACTTAGTTTTTCCCATAGTCATTTTTACTCCTAGATTTTTAGGCTTTGCCGTAGAATTCCTTAAGTGCTTTTTCTCTAGACTAAGATTTAGGTACTTTAGAATTTTGCGACGCCTTTTTAAGTTTTAGTTTCTTTTTAAGTTAATTCCATTTGGGATTTAGTTTTTCTTGTAAGCTTTAATATTTTTAGACGACTTTTACCTATGTATCAATTATCATTCCAATTAGTAATCTCAATTTGCGATTATAATTTTAAGTTAGTTGTAGTAATAAGGTTAGGTTAGTCAAGTATTTTTAAGTTTTTATAAGTTTCTTTTATTTTTCCGTCACCTTTTATTTTTCAACCATTTTTCTTTTTCAACCTTTTTCCGACGAACTCTTTTTCTTTCTTATTTCTCGCTATTCTAGTTTTAGGACATAGATTTTTATTCTACTTCTTATCTAAATTTCTTAAAATTACGAAAATTTGTTTTAAGTAGTTAAATTAATAGACATCAAAATTTTCTGGTTCGTAGTAATAGTTGGATTTGTACGTGGACCGGGTTATTGGAGCCAAACAGTCCTCAATTATATTGAGACCAAACGAATCCTGCCCCTCTGCTGCATCTTTTGGCTATTCAAAACGTGGGCAAAATCAGAAAAGTCTATTGATTGGATAACTTATTATAATTTTTCTTTCCTTTTAAAAACTAATAGGATATTCAGTGAATGCACCGAGCAAGACGTTCACCACCTTTTGTACGTTCACCACCTGTAACTAGATCAAGACATTTAGCAAATATAACCGCCGTTGATTTTTCTTTAGAATCGTCATCCAGTCAACCAAGTACTTCAGTTCAAATTTTCGATAATCCATTTTTTGAACCCGACCTCACAATTGAGAATCCGGAAAATATTCAGGAACGGTTCGTAGATCCTGAACCATTAAACTTTCCTCCGGAACCACCAATCATTCAAACAGAGATTATTGAGGAACGAACCATTAAATCAGAATCCTCTAGTGATTTCGATTCAACAAATTCAATTATGGAGAATCTGGAACCTTTAAGTATGGAAGACCGAATGAGAGCTAAACGCACTGGCCAAGGTCACGCAATTACTCATCCAGACATTAATGCGCCAGATTATGAAATCAAAGGACAAATTCTACACATGGTGACTAATCAATGCCAATTTAGTGGTGCGCCGAAGGAAGATCCAAATGAACATCTACATACCTTTAATAGGATCTGCACACTATTTAAAATCTGAGAAGTAGAGGATGAACAGATATATCTCATGTTATTTCCCTGGACTTTAAAGGGAGAAGCCAAAGATTGGTTGGAATCGTTACCTGAAGGGGCGATCGATACATGGGACGTTTTAGTTGAAAAATTTCTTAAACAATTCTTTCCTGCATCTAAAGCCGTAAGACTTCAAGCAGAAATTGTTACGTTTACACAGAAACCAAATGAAACTCTATATGAGGCGTGGACAAGATATGGAAAGTTATTAAGAGGATGTCCACAACATGGTTTAGACACCTGTCAAATAGTACAAATATTCTACCAAGGATGCGACATCACTACAAGAAAAGACATAGATATAGCAGCTGGTGGTTCTATTATGAAGAAAACCGAAACTGATGCTTACAAAATAATTGATAACACTACTTCCCACTCACATGAGTGGCACCAAGAAAAAGATATCATTAGATCATCTAAAGCAGCTAGAGCCGATTCTAGCCATGACTTAGATTCCATTTCCGCAAAGATAGATGCTGTGGAGAGACGAATGGAAAAGATGACTAAGGATATTCACTCAATACGAATTAGTTGTGAGCAGTGTGAAGGACCACATTTGACAAAAGATTGTCTCAGTATTGAATTAACAATGGAACAAAGAGAGAATATTTCATACATAAACCAAAGGCCTGGAAATAATTATCAGAATAATTATCAACCGCCAAGACCGATTTACAATCAAAACCAGAATTATAACCGAAATATTTCATACAACAACCAACAAGGTCCTAGCAATCAACAAGCATCCAATAATACTTACAACCAGCAAAGACCTAATTTTCAAAACAAACCACCACAACAAACCGATGATAAAAAGTCGAATTTAGAAGATATGATGACGAAGCTAGTTGAAACTCAAACGCAGTTTTTCACATCTCAAAAACAAACCAATGAACAAAATGCTCAAGCATTTAGAAATCAACAAGCTTCTATTCAAAATCTGGAACAAGAAGTAAGTAACCTAGCAAGGTTAATAGGTGAAAGAAAACCGGGAAGTCTACCTAGTGATACAAATGCTAACCCCCGGAATGAAACAGCTAAAGCCATTACCACAAGAAGTGGTACAACACTTAAACCACCAGAAATACCTGTAACTTCTGATGAAACTATTCCTACTCCACAAGAACCACAACCTGATCAAGATAAGGAAAAAGAACCGGTAGTTGAAAAGGTTAATGAAGATAACACAGCTAAGGCTAAACCTTATGTTAAACCATACCAACCACCACTTCCTTACCCGAGTAAAATGAATAAAGAGAAACTTGAAGCCGAGCAATCCAAATTCTTGGATATGTTTAAACAGATAAATGTAAATCTTCCTTTCATTGATGTGATTTCAGTAATGCCTAGATATGCTAAATTCTTGAAAGATCTAATCTCAAATAGAAAGAAAATGGAAGAACTCTCGGCTGTTACTATGAATGCTAATTGTTCAGCAGTACTGTTGAATAAGATACCAGAAAAATTATCTGATCCAGGAAGTTTCACAATTCCATGTTTTCTGGGTAGTCTTAGTTCAATAGAAGCATTGGCAGACTTAGGTGCTAGTATAAATTTAATGCCGCATTCACTATACACTAAACTAGACCTTGGAGAATTGAAACCAACCAGAATAAGCATACAACTAGCCGATAGATCAATAAAATATCCTAGAGGGATAATGGAGAACATGCTAGTTAAAGTTGGTACTTTAGTATTTTCAGTAGATTTTGTTGTTCTGGACATGGAAGAAGATTCTCAAGTTCCTCTCATATTAGGAAGACCATTCTTAAACACGGCTAAAGCAATGATAGACGTGTTCGGTAAGAAATTGACCCTAAGTATAGAGGATGAGAGTGTTACCTTTTCAGTTGATAGAGCAATGCAACAACCACAATCTGCAGATGATACATGTTATTATATTTAAACTATAGATGCACATGCAGAATTATTAGAAGAATTTCCAGAATTACAAGGAACAGGAGAATGTTCTTTAGGAGAAGGTAATGAACCAATTGATGAAGCTGAAATGTTAGCTACACTTATAGCTAATGGATATGAACCAACAACAGAAGAAATTCAAATGCTAAAAGAAGAAGACAGATATCGATACAAATCATCGATAGAAGAACCTCCGAAATTAGAGTTAAAGCAACTTCCAAACCATTTGGAATACGCTTATTTACATGGTGAATCTGAATTACCTGTAATAATATCGTCTTCTCTTACTGAAAATGAGAAATCACAACTCATTTCTGTGTTGAAAGCTCATAAACCAGCCATTGCATGGAAGATTCATGATATTAAAGGAATAAGTCCTTCGTATTGCACACATAAAATCCTTATGGAAGAAGGTCATAAAACGTATGTGCAACGCCAACGAAGACTAAATCCTAATATACAAGATGTAGTTAAGAAAGAGATTATTAAACTGCTAGATGCAGGTCTAATTTATCCAATCTCTGATAGTCCATGGGTAAGCCCAGTTCAATGCGTACCTAAGAAGGGTGGCATGACTGTCATTACAAATGAGAAAAATGAGCTTATTCCTACTAGGACTGTAACAGGATGGCGTGTGTGTATTGATTATAGAAAATTTAATGACGCCACCAGAAAAGATCACTTTCCCTTACCTTTCATAGATCAAATGTTGGAAAGATTAGCCGGAAATAGTTACTATTGTTTTCTAGATGGATTTTCCGGATATTTTCAAATTCCAATAGCACCCGAAGATCAAGAGAAAACCACATTCACGTGCCCTTATGGTACTTTTGCTTACAAACGCATGCCATTTGGACTTTGCAACGCCCCTGCAACCTTTCAAAGGTGTATGATGGCGATTTTTCATGACATGATAGAAGAATGCATGGAAGTATTCATGGATGACTTTTCAGTCTTCGGTGATACATTTGAATCATGTCTAGTTAATCTTGAACGAATGCTTATTAGATGCGAACAATCAAATCTAGTACTTAATTGGGAGAAATGCCATTTCATGGTTAAAGAAGGCATCGTTCTTGGACATAAAATTTCAAAAGAAGGAATTGAAGTGGATAGAGCTAAAGTAGATGTAATTGCTAAACTTCCACATCCCACCAATGTTAGAGGAGTTAGGAGTTTTCTAGGGCATGCCGGTTTTTACCGACGTTTCATAAAAGATTTTTCTAAAATTGCCACTCCTATGAATAAACTCCTAGAAAAGGATGCTCCATTCATCTTTTCAGATGAGTGTATTAAATCTTTTAATATTCTTAAAGAAAAACTCACTAATGCGCCGATCATGATAACACCAAATTGGAATCTACCATTTGAACTAATGTGCGATGCAAGTGATTTTGCAATGGGAGCCGTTTTAGGACAAAGGATTGAAAAATGATTTCAACCTATATATTATGCTAGTAAGACGTTACAAGGAGCACAAACGAACTATACAACTACTGAAAAAGAACTCCTTGCTATTGTCTTTGCTTTTGACAAATTTCGATCATATCTCGTTCTAGCAAAAACGGTGGTCTATACCGACCAATCTGCTCTTAGATACCTATTTTCGAAACAAGATGCTAAACCAAGATTAATCCGTTGGATCTTACTCTTACAAGAATTTGATATTGAAATCCGAGATAAAAGAGGAGCAGAAAATCTCGCTGCTGATCATCTTTCACGTCTTGAAAATCCTGAATTAGAAGTTCTAAATGAATCGGCCATACAAGACAACTTTCCTGATGAATATCTATTGAAGATAGATTATAAAGAAATCCCATGGTTTGCAGACTATGCAAACTACTTAGTTTGTGGATTCCTTGAAAAAGGATTATCGTACCAAAGACGAAAGAAATTCTTTAGTGATATAAAACACTATTTTTGGGAAGATCCACATCTGTTTAAAAGTTGTCCCGATGGAATAATACGCCGATGTGTATTTGGAGATGAAGCTAGTAAAATATTAAACCATTGTCACACAGGACCAACAGGAGGGCATTATGGGCCTCAACTAACAGCAAGAAAAGTTTATGATGCTGGATTCTATATGCCTACAATTTACAAAGACGCACACCTTCTTTGTAAATCCTGTGATGTTTGTCAAAGGGCCGGAAAAATAAGTCAACGTGATGAAATGCCACAAAATGTCATCCAAGTATGTGAAGTATTTGACATTTGGGGTATCGACTTTATGGGTCCATTTCCAAAATCTCATAATAATCTCTATATTCTCGTAGCCATTGATTATGTATCTAAATGGGCGGAAGCACAAGCTCTCCCAACTAACGATGCACGAGTTGTAGTCAACTTTTTAAAACGTCTTTTTGCAAGGTTTGGAACACCGAAAGCTTTAATAAGTGATCGGGGTACTCATTTCTGTAATAATCAACTTGAAAAAGTTCTTAAAAGATATGGAGTAACTCATAAAATCTCCACCGCATATCATCCACAAACAAGTGGACAAGTTGAAAATACCAACCGAGCTTTAAAACGTATTCTAGAGAAAACCGTAGGATCAAATCCGAAGGAATGGTCCATTAAATTGGAGGATGCACTCTGGGCTTTTAGAACAGCCTACAAAACTCCAATTGGAACCACACCTTTTAGACTTGTTTATGGAAAAGCATGTCATCTTCCAGTAGAAATTGAACACAAAGCATTTTGGGCTTTGAAGACATGTAATCTTGATTTACATGAAGCCGGACGTCTACGATTAAGTCAACTAAACGAATTAGAAGAATTAAGACATGAAGCATACGATAATTCATTAATCTATAAAGAAAGAACGAAGAAATGGCATGATAAAAGAATCAGAAGTTCAAAAGAATTTAAAGAAGGAGACAGAGTTCTTCTTTTCAATTCACGATTCAAGCTATTTCCTGGAAAATTGAAATCAAGATGGTCTGGACCATTCATAGTCAAAAGAGTTTTCCCATACGGAACGGTAGAATTGATAAATTCAAATGGGATTGAATTTAAAGTTAATTGTCACAGAGTTAAACATTACATACATGGTCCGATGGAAGTTGACAATGAAGTTAATCATAATTTCACCACCCAAGAAAACCTTCAAAATGAAAACATAAATATGTTATCAACAACATATGAAAAATCAAAACTGGAATATAGGGAGGATTCAAATTTGAGTGATGAAGAAGAATTCCTATACAAACCTCCCATTCCAAGAAACGAAGAAAAATGTGAACAAGAAATTCAAATAGAAATGAAAGAACCAAGGAAAGAACACCCGAAAAAGGTTTACAAACCAACTCGACTTACTAAAGCAGGAGACCCGGGTGAATTTATCATTTCTTGCTTACTTAATGATGGTGCTATATATAATGGACTCGCAGATTTAGGAGCAAGTGCAAATATTATGCCTCTTTCCTTATACAAAAGATTAGGCATGGGTAAATTAAAACCAACCAAAATAGGTGTTCAATCATTTGACCAAACCATTAAACACCCGGTTGGAATAGCAAATAATTTACTTGTTAACGTGGGAAGTTTGACCTTTGTTACAAACTTCATAGTGATTAATATGGAGGAAAACCTTGATATTCCTCTAATTCTAGGTCGCCCATTTTTAGCAACCACCGAGGCATTCATTGATGTAAGAGAAGGTAGAATAACACTTAGGAATGGTGATACATCGATCACCTTTGTGAACCGAAAGTTTAGATCTCCACAAACCAAAACTGTTAGACCAATAAAAATGCATAAGTGTGGGGAAGATGAAGAAACACTTAATGATGATCTAATCACAAAGAATGCCGTTGATGATACGAAATTAGATGAATCCATTTTTAACAGTTCAACGAAGAAACTTTATAAACGGATTCACGATGCTAAGATTAAAGGAAACTTTAAGTTATATAACCGATTAATATCCAATTTATCGTCAAAAGAAAAGGCAATGTTAGTTGAATTTGTGAAAGTTACGGAGGAAATCAACAAATGGATTGAAGTAAAAGTCAAAGATATACAAGTTGTTGATGATTCAATTGAAAATAATGTTAATCACAATTTCGATACCACAGCCAACTAAGTGTGGGGAGAATCAAAGGGGTTTATGTATTTCTGTTAGAGTTAGATTGTCTATTTTCGTGTAGTTCTCGAAAATGGAACCCGAATGGTCTTTCTCTAGCAGACCCTAAAGAACTAGTCTTCTCCCCCCATTCTGAATTTTTATTTTTTTTAGGTTTTTAGGAAATGAAGACTGCCTGTGAACTAAACCATGGTCTAATGCTACACGCTTTGATCACTAAACGTAATAATGACATACTATCGAGTGAACTAGTATCAGTAATCAGAGAAAGAATGGACGGAGTTAGAAAAGAATCCAGATGCGAAGAAAATAAGTTACAATTTGGTAAAGGAAAATCAAAATCCGCAGCGAAAAGAAGAGCACGACACCTAGAAAGATGTCACAAATGCGGAAAATGGTCACATGGAGGTAAATGTTCAAATAATCAAACCTATTCAAATACCGAATTTGTTACTTTATGCAGAGACGGACCATTCATATGTTTAGAAGAAAAGACACTAAATGCTCGAGGTTACGCCTATGTAGCCATGGAAAACCAATTAAACCGACTATCTTATGAATGGGATAGATCATATAACTAAGAAATCTATTTCACAAGTATGTCTGTACAGTTTTTATTTTTATTTTTTTTATTTTTAACCTTTTGATAATAAACGCTAATTTGTTCGCTAAAAAGTATTAAATTGGTATTGAATAAAATTAGGTTTGGCGATCGAAATTATTAATATCATTCAAAAATTTATTACATCACTGCGAAATTTAACGTTTATTCTTAAGGTATAAATATCTTTAATCAATCAACCCAAAATATTTCAAAAATTCGTCATGAGTTAAATTAGGTTTTGGAACCGAAATTACTTTACCGAAAAGAGGGGCGCATATTTTTGATAATATTTGATTGATTAAAGTGGGATAAAAAGCCAAAAAGATTTTTAATTTTATTTTTACCATGTTTTTAAAATTAATATATAAATCTTAAATTAATATTGTAAACTTTGTAAAAACAATATATTTAAAATTGTAAATATTTGAAAAATTAATATAAGTTTGGTATGAATTTATAATATGAATTTTTAAATTAAGTTTGGTGTGAATTTTTAAAATATAAATTTTTAATTTTATGCATTTTAAATTTTAAGTTTGGTGTGAATTTTTAATATTAATTTTGAATTTCATATTTAAGTTGTGTGAATTTAAAAACAAAAATTTACTTTATCTCATTAAGTTAAAAATATGATTTTTAAAATTCGTCGTAAGTTGAAGACTAGGTCTTTGAACCGAAATTGCTTTACCCGAGGGAGGGACGAGAACTTTTATTATCATTATTTTTAATCTTATTGAATTAAAGTATACCAAAAACATTAAAAAACCAAAAATCTTAGTTTTTAAAACAATCGCCACAAAAAGACAAATTTTAAAATTTTGTCGAGGGACGGACTAGGACATCGATCCGAAACGACCTCGTCCTAAATAACAAGGGAAACAAAATTTTAAAATTAATTACTTAATTGTTTTATAAGTTAAAGATTATAAAAAAAAAAAAAATATACCAAACTCCGCGACTCGCGGAGTTTGGAGGTTTAATCCCCGCGAGTTGCGGGAGGACCGGATTACAGAAAAAAAATAAAGAGCTGCAACAGCTCAGTTTCACTCCCCACAACAGAAAAAAACTGCGAATATCCATCGAAAAAACTCGAAAAATACACCCCAAAATCACAATTTTTAACCGTTAATCACCAAATTTTTTACTAAAATCATGTTGAGAAGGATGCTATCTAGGAATTGCTCAAGAAAAACGGTAAATTTCTACACCTAAACACCATTTAATCCGAAATTTGGTGTTCTTGAGCAATTTTTTCCCCAATTTGATTTTGATGCTTTTTAGTGTAATTATGCTTAAATTGTTTATGTATTGTGCTTGTATAACCTAGATTGATGCTGTTTAACATGATTAGAAGCCTTAAACTTCAAATTTTGAGTAATCTAGGGTTTGTGTTCTTGAGCAAATTTGGGGCTTTTTGATATAAATAGGTTATGGCCGATTTTTGTCATGAATTGTTGCTAAATTGAGCAGTGTAACATGTCTAGGTAGTTAAATGATCCAAACTTTGAGCCTAAACATGATTTTGAGAATTAAAGTGGACTTTTTCAAGTCTAAAATTCATGAACTTGATTTTTGAAAGATAATGTCATTTGAAACTTGTTTAATTACTAGTAATGATTATTTTGACATGTTATTTGAATTGAATGCTTATGAACTTGGCAAACATTTTCGTATATGCTATTTTGAAAAAGTGTAGATTTGATGAAAATGTGAAAATGAGCTTAAGTTTGATATAAATTGATCATGTCATTGTAATTATTTTGATTGATGATTTTGCTGACACTAATGCATATTTGGATGCACAAAAATTGTGTTTGATGTGTTTTGCAGACTGAAAGGGGTGAATCTTCATCCCAAGCTCGCAATGCTCCTGCTGAGAATGCGGAACAACAGGAGGTGGATAACTACTACAAGCAGGATATACCTCTTCCAGTCATGACCTTTTCTGATATGCACTTGGAAGAGTTGCACCCGAACCTGAGATTTGACAGACTTTGGATAGATTATCCAAAATATCAAAGGGGTTTGCATACTCTTCATTCTAAGGTTGTTGAGGTACCGAGGGTCATAGAATGGGGACCCTTAAAAGATGTAGAATTGGCCGGGCCAATTAGAGAATTACTTGTAAAGAGGTATGGTAATTCTACTTTTAATGACTGGATACATTTATTCACCATGCGTAGACCTGTATATAAAGTATGGTGTGAAGAATTTTTATGTAGTATAGAGTTGAATGATCGGGTAGCTAGTTTAACCGATCGTTCTTTTATTAGATTTTTGTTAGGCGGTTCGATGCGCCACATGTCTTTACTGGACATGGCTCAGGCTTTACGTATATATACGCCTGAGGAGTTAGCATCTGCCGATTGTAGAGGGTTGATACTAAACGGTAGAAAGATAGATGAAAATTTTGATACACACGGTGTGTGGAGTCAAATGACAAGCCATCACCGTTTCAAAGGGGGAAATTACTCTTATTTGGATATAGATAGAGCTGAATTAAGAGTAATTCATAGGTTTTTAGCTAATTCGATTACACAAAGGGGTAAGAACAAGGAAAAAGTAAATGAACAGGATTTGTTTTACCATATGTGTATTCGAGACCCACAAAGCGCTGTAAGTATACCGTATTGTGTGGGTTATTATTTATCAGCTATGGTTCGGGGGATGAGACCGCATAGCATAATAGGAGGTGGTATTTTTATTACTTTGATTGGTGAATATCTCGGTGTGGATATAAGTCGGGGGGATTATTAGTGGAAGAACCAGAACCCCGCGATACTATAGGTTTAAATGTATACCATGGTGCGAAAGTTTTGAAGAGGCGAAATAACGCCGCAGTACAATACCATGGTAGACATCCACAGTTTGAGAGAAACCAACAGCAAGGTAATGTAGGAGGGGGGAATGAGATGCAAGAAATGCAAAGGTTTATAGCTTCTCAGGAGTACGAAAATGCTAGACAGAGAGCATTTGAAGATTGGCAAGTTCATCAGAACCAAATCATAGCTCATTGCCAACATATAGGTAGAAACTATATTCCTACACCGAAACCCATCTTCCCTCCCTGGTCTATAGAGATGCAGCCACCGTATCCTACGTATAACCCTGCCGAAACATTCTATAGCACCTATGGTTATGCCTGGAACCCCTATTGGTACCAATATCATCCCTAGTCTACTTATTATTATTTTTTTTTTTTTGTAATTTGTAATGATTGATACGTTTAATACTTTTGTTAATATTGTAATAGTTTTTATAATTGTCTAACTTTTATTCTTAGATTTTAATAATTTTTGAATGTGGGGTAATATACCAAACTTCAAAAATATGTATATATGTTTGCAGTTTATCTTATGTACACAACAGGGTAAAACAACGCATTTTCAAAGACTGGCATTAAGTTCAGCAAAAGCAACTAATTTTGACGACAAGATGCAAAATATATGTGAAATAACAACAAGACGGAATGAACAAATGATGTGCACCATTTATCATTCAGCAAACAAACGCCAATATATTTGGAAACTTTGGTAAAATATAATCATTTTCACACAAATCACCCTCAATAATTTAAATTGTTACTGATTTCTTGCAAATGAGGGCATTGCAAGATCTTAAGTGTGGGAAGGGGTTAAATTCTTTCGGATTTTAAAATTTTTTACTTTATACACTTGGTTACCATTAAAAATACTAGTAAAGCAGTAGTTGTATTAGAATCTAGTGCTCTCTGATAATAAAGAACAGCCCTAGTCTTATATACTGACTACCCAAATCTAGTAAAAATTTTCAAAATTTTCAATTAAATGAACTAAAAATCATGTTTATACATATTTATGAACGATAAAACTAGGTTTTAACACCGAAATTATTGTTACCTCAAAAAGGACATAAATTGAGAAACAAACCAAAATGTTAAAATTCATTTAAAATGGAATAGAGGACGATAAAAAGGAAAATAAAAGCCAAGTGTGGGAAAATTTACCAAGTTATCTTAAACATATGTCACATATATCTGTAACAAATAACTGAAAATACTTTTGCTTTGGACTAAACTAAACTGTTTTACCCGATGAAAGAAAAGAAGAGATGGATCTACACGATGAATCAATTCCATCATTAAAAGGAAGTAAAGTCTTCCGAAAAAGAAACGCGCTTCTTGATTTAGGTCATGAAGTTGTCGTCCAGACCAGCTGTAGGTTGACGAAAAATCTAGAAAAGTCATCACTAAAATCAGCAGGAAATCCACGGACCTCAGCATTAAACAGGGTCGCCAAGTGGTCAGATTTATCCTAACCATGAGAAGGATTTATCTCGTACAATGGGGGGGCACCATGCAAATTAGCTGGATAAGACTAATGAATCAGATCCCCAGAAAGGATAATCTCCTTAAAGATTAAAAATCAGCTTTTAAGACTGATATTACTCAATCCTAGAGATTGACCTTAAAGATTGAGAATTCAAACTCATGGAATTCAATGATATCTAAACTTGAGCTTGAACGAGAAAATATTTTGATCAAAATTACAAACCGATTTGTTTTCTGAAAACCCTATTTTCAATGCGTTCATTACCATTGAACGTAAAATCCTAGGAATTCACCTGGAATTCATTAGGTCACCTGAACTAAACGGGTGTCAACCGTAAGAACAGTGGTTGCATAGCATGGTCAAAGACAGGACCTTGTGCCATACTGAAAAATTATAAGGGTGAGCTTTACTATTGCTCCTACCAAGGATAGTAATTGCGTCCGACACGTTATAGACCATAATTAAAAGCATGTCAGGGGACATTGCTTTAACAGTTGCTTGTTCAACGCTTTCCTTTACAACCGGACGGTAGTTTACCGAAAGGTAATATACGGGACAAGTAAACTGGACGTGTTGCTTTCCAAATACAAGGTTAGCAAGTGGGTGACACAAAACCATAAGTTTTGAGCTAAAATTTTCAAATCTGAAACCCACCAAACCCACAAAAATATTTTGCAAACACCGGTAAAGGGTTATCCCGGAAAACTTATCTAGGGTAAAAACTAGATTTAATTTTCAAAAGATCAAATGTTTTCATAAAGATCCAATTTCCTTAATGGATCTAAATTTTTATAGTCATGTGGGACTTTAAACCATATCGTTACTACCATTGTTCATACCACCGTATAGAAATCACTGATGTACAAAGTGTGAAGAATAAAGAAGTGATTCTAGTATTTCAAGACGATATTGCTTGAGGACAAGCAACGCTCAAGTGTGGAAATATTTGATAATGCTAAAAACGAACATATATTTCATAGCATTATTCCTCAAGAAAGACAAGCTTTTAGTTGCAATTGTTCTATTTACAAGTGATATTCGTTTAAATAATAAAAGGTGAAGACAAAAGACAGATTCGACGAATTGAAGACGCAAACGACCAAAAAGCTCAAAAGTACAAAAGACAATCAAAGAGGTTCCAATTATTGATAAGAAACGTCTCGAAATTACAAGAATACAAGATTCAAAACGCAAAGTACAAGATATTAAATTGTACGCAAGGACGTTCGAAAATCCGGAACCGGGACCAGAGTCAACTCTCAACGCTCGACGCAACGGACTAAAAATTACAAGTCAACTATGCACATAAATATAATATAATATTTAAATAATTCTTATAATTATTTAATATATTATATTTATATTTAAACCGTCGGTAAACAAAGAGCCAAACTCCTCTGAGCTGTAAAAGTAAACTCCGCGACTCGCGGAGTTTGAAGGCCAAAAATGCCGCGAGTCGCGGAGCCCCAATTTCTGAAACTCCCTATAAAGCTCGCGCATTCTGATCGTAAAAATTCAAAAAAAATCATATATCTCTCTCTCTCAATATACGTAAAATATATATTTATAATTTATATTTTAATTTTAATTCTAATAATAAGGGTATGTTAGCGAATGTTGTAAGGGTGTAAGTCGAAATTCTGTCCGTGTAACGCTACGCTATTTTTAATCATTGTAAGTTATGTTCAACCTTTTTATATTAATGTCTCGTAGCTAAGTTATTATTATGCTTATTTAATCCGAAGTAATCATGATGTTGGGCTAATTACTAAAATTGGGTAATTGGGCTTTGTACCATAATTGGGGTTTGGACAAAAGAACGACACTTGTGGAAATTAGACTATGGGCTATTAATGGGTTTTATATTAACTAAACAATACCTTGTTAATTTAATATACAAACTTATAATTTGACGTATTTATATATAACCACATACGCTTGACTGGGTACGGTGGGCGGGATATCTATAAATACCAATAATTATTCATTTTACCGGATACGGAACTGGATTAATAGTTAATAAACTTGTTGAAACAGGGGTGAATTACATTCAAGGGTAATTGGTGTAATTGTTAACAAAGTAGTAGAACCTTGGTTTACACGCAGTCGATAACCTGGTGTATTCATTAAACAAAGTATTAAAACCTTGTTACAATTTGAATCCCCAATTAGTTGGAATATTTGACTTCGGGAATAAGAATAATTTGACGAAGGCTTTCGCTCTTTATATTTATGACTGATGGACTATTATGGACAAATCTGTATGGACATATTAAATAATCCAGGACAAAGGACAATTAACCCATGGGCATAAAACTAAAATCAACACGTCAAACATCATGATTACGAAAGTTTAAATAAGCATAATTCTTTTATTTCATATTTAATTTCCTTTATTTTATATTTAATTGCACTTCTAATTATCGCATTTTTATTGTTATTGTATTTAATTGCACTTTCAATTATCGTACTTTTTAATTATCGCAAGTTTATTTCATCGCACTTTTATTATTCGCAATTTCATTATCGTTATTTACTTTATGCTTTAATTTAAGTCTTGTATTTATTTTTAATATTTTACATTTGGTTTTAACTGCGACTAAAGTTTTAAAATCGACAAACCGGTCATTAAACGGTAAAAAACCCCCTTTATAATAATAATATTACTTATATATATATATTTGTATTTTTATAAAAGTAAACTAATATAGCGTTAAGCTTTGTTTAAAAAGATTCCCTGTGGAACGAACCGGACTTACTAAAAACTACACTACTGTACGATTAGGTACACTGCCTATAAGTGTTGTAGCAAGGTTTAAGTATATCCATTCTATAAATAAATAAATATCTTGTGTAAAATTGTATCGTATTTAATAGTATTTCCTGCAAAAATTTAATAGTATTTTATACCCCTTAGCTTTGACATCAACCATGCTAAGTCATGCATACACAAAACTAATAATAAGATATTAATTGAAAACGTTCATAGAAAACATTAAAAATGAGTAAAATGTCTTTTTCGGCATCCTGACGACCTCGAATGTCAATTCACTATCTGGGTGTCTTGACATTAGGGTCGTTTTAGGGTGATCTCGAGAATTTCAGCCCAATCTGAAATCGAAGGTTATGCGCCGCCAAATGGTACTCCATCTTGCGGCACATATTAATGATTTAAAAAAGCGTGTTTAATGAAGTGACATTAGATTAAAATTTATATGCGTTATACATAATTACATTGCTAGTGAAATAATAGGCCATAAAACAATATGTACCATGCAAAGTCATGCATACACAAAACGAATAATATGAATGAAAAATGGTCAAAATCGAAAAAGGCAAAATTGAAGGCTTTCGAGGTCTTGTTTCGAAAAATATTTGGGACAAACCGCCTACGGCAGTTTGCCAACGTATAGATCCCGAAAAAATACACGATTTGAAAAAAACGGTGACTAAATCGGAGATACGAGTCAAAAGATACGATAGATCGAACATTTTGGCCAAAGACACAAAACACCAAGCACCACGAACCTTCGGTGGTGTTTGGTGCGTGATGATATTTTGCGGGGAAAGATTTCTTTTTAGGAATCTAGACGACCTCGAACGGCAAGCACGTTCAGAGAGTCTTGCTCGTTCGGCCGTTTTAGGGTGATCTTGAGAATTTCAGTACAATCTGAAACCGAAGGTTATGCGCCGCCCAATGGTACTCCATCTGGCGGCGCATACTAATGATTTAAAAAAACACGTTTAATGAAGTGACATTAGTTCCAAATTTATACCCTTTATACATAATTTCATTGCGAGTGAAAAACAGGCCTTAAAACGATATATACCTTGCTAAGTCATGCATACACAAAACTAATAATAAGATATAAATTGAAAACGTTTTAAGAGAATAATAAAAATGAGTAAAATGTATTTTTCGGCATCCTGACGACCTCGAATGTCAAGACACTATCTGGGAGTCTTGACGTTAGGGTCGTTTTAGGGTGATCTCGAGAATTTCAGCCCAATCTGAAACCGAAGGTTATGCGCCGCCAAATGGTACTCCATCTGGCGGCGCATATTAATGATTTAAAAAAGCGTGTTTAATGAAGTGACATTAGATTCAAATATATATGCGTTATACATATTTACATAGCGATAGAAATAATAGGCCTTAAAACAATATGTATCATGCAAAGTCATACATATACAAAAGGAATAATATGAATGAAAACTGGTCAAAATCGAAAAAAGGAAAAATTGAAGGCTTTCGAGGTCTCGTTTCGAAAAATATTTGGGTTAAACCGCCTACGGCAGTTTGCCAACGGATTGATTCCAAAAAAAACACGATTTGAAAAAAATGGTGACTAAATCGGAGATACGAGTCAAAAGATACGATAGATCGAACATTTTGGCCAGAGACACAAAACACCAAGCACCACGAACCTTCGGTGGTGTTTGGTGCGTGATGATATTTTGCGGGGAAAGTTTTCTTTTTAGGAATCTAGACGACCTCAAATGGCAAGCACGTTCAGAGAGTCTTGCTCGTTCGGCCGTTTTAGGGTGATCTTGAGAATTTCAGTACAATGTGAAACCGAAGGTTATGCGCCACCCAATGGTACTCCATCTGGCGGCGCATACTAATGATTTAAAAAAACGCATTTAATGAAGGGACATTAGTTTCAAATTTATACCCTTTATACATAATTGCATTGCGAGTGAAATAACAGGCCTTAAAACGATATATACCATGCTAAGTCATGCATACACAAAACTAATAATAAGATATTAATTGAAAACGTTCATAGAAAACATTAAAAATGAGTAAAATGTCTTTTTTCGGCATCCTGACGACCTCGAATGTCAATTCACTATCTGGGTGTTTTGACGTTAGGGTCGTTTTAGGATGATCTCGAGAATTTCAATCCAATCTGAAATCGAAGGTTATGCGCCGCCAAATGGTACTCCATCTGGCGGCACATATTAATGATTTAAAAAAGCGTGTTTAATGAAGCGACATTAGATTAAAATTTATATGCGTTATACATAATTACATTGCGAGTGAAATAATAGGCCATAAAACAATATGTACCATGCAAAGTCATGCATACACAAAACGAATAATATGAATGAAAAATGGTCAAAATCGAAAAAACTCAAAATTGAAGGCTTTCGAGGTCTTGTTTCGAAAAATATTTGGGACAAACCGCCTACGGAAGTTTGCCAACGTATAGATCCCGAAAAAATACTCGATTTGAAAAAAACGGTGACTAAATCGGAGATACGAGTCAAAAGATACGATAGATCGAACATTTTGGCCAAAGACACAAAACACCAAGCACCACGAACCTTCGGTGGTGTTTGGTGCGTGATGATATTTTGCGGGGAAAGATTTCTTTTTAGGAATCTAGACAACCTCGAATGGCAAGCACGTTCAGAGAGTCTTGCTCGTTCGGCCGTTTTAGGGTGATCTTGAGAATTTCAGTACAATCTGAAACCGAAGGTTATGCGCCGCCCAATGGTACTCCATCTGGCGGCGCATACTAATGATTTAAAAAAACGCGTTTAATGAAGTGACATTAGTTCCAAATTTATACCCTTTATACATAATTGCATTGCGAGTGAAAAACAGGCCTTAAAACGATATATACCATGCTAAGTCATGCATACACAAAACTAATAATAAGATATTAATTGAAAACGTTCATATAGAACATTAAAAATGAGTAATATATCTTTTTTTGGCATCCTGACGACCTCGAATGTCAAGACACTATCTGGGAGTCTTGACGTTAGGGTCGTTTTAGGGTGATCTCGAGAATTTCAGCCCAATCTGAAACCGAATGTTATGCGCCGCCAATTGGTACTCCATCTGGCGGCGCATATTAATGATTTAAAAAAGCGTGTTTAATGAAGTGACATTAGATTCAAATTTATATGCGTAATACATAATTACATTGCGAGTGAAATAATAGGCCATAAAACAATATGTACCATGCAAAGTCATGCATATACAAAAGGAATAATATGAATGAAAACTGGTCAAAATCGAAAAAAGGCAAAATTGAAGGCTTTCGAGGTCTCGTTTCGAAAAATATTTGGGTTAAACCGCCTACGGTAGTTTGCCAACGGATTGATTCCAAAACAAACACGATTTGAAAAAAATGGTGACTAAATCGGAGATACGAGTCAAAAGATACGATAGATCGAACATTTTGGCCAAAGACACAAAACACCAAGCACCACGAACCTTCGGTGGTGTTTGGTGCGTGATGATATTTTGCGGGGAAAGATGTCTTATTCGGAATTTAGACGACCTCGAATGGGAAGCATGTTCAGAGAGTCTTGCTCATTCGGCAGTTTTAGGGTGATCTTGAGAATTTTAGTACAATCTGAAACCGAAGGTTATGCGCCGCCCAATGGTACTCCATCTGGCGGCGCCTACTAATGATTTAAAAAAACGCGTTTAATGAAGTGACATTAGTTTCAAATTTATAACCTTTATACATAATTGCATTGCGAGTGAAATAACAGGCTTTAAAACGATATATACCATGCTAAGTCATGCATACAAAAAACTAATAATAAGATATTAATTGAAAACGCTCATAGAGAACATTAAAAATGAGTAAAATGTCTTTTTTCGGCATCCTGACGACCTCGAATGTCAAGACACTATTCAGGAGTCTTGACAATAGGGTCGTTTTAGGGTGATCTCGAGAATTTCAGCACAATCTGAAACCGAAGGTTATGCGCCGCCAAATGGTACTCCATCTGGCGGCGCATATTAATGATTTAAAAAAGCGTGTTTAATGAAGTGACATTAGATTCAAATATATATGTGTTATATATATATATATATATATATACATAGCGAATGAAATAATAGGCCTTAAAACAATATGTATCATGCAAAGTCATGCATACACAAAAGGAATAATATGAATGAAAAATGGTCAAAATCGAAAAAAGGCAAAATTGAAGACTTTCGAGGTCTCGTTTCGAAAAATATTTGGGTTAAACCGCCTACCGCAGTTTGCCAACAGATTGATTCCAAAAAAATACACGATTTGAAAAAAATGGTGACTAAATCAGAGCTACTAGAGTCAAAAGATGCGATAGATCGAACATTTTGGCCAAAGACACAAACCACCAAGCACCACGAACTATCGGTGGTGTTCGGTGTGTGATGATATTTTGCGAGGAAAGATGTCTTATTCGGAATCTAGACGACCTCGAATGGCAAGAACGTTCAGAGAGTCTTGCTCATTCGGCCGTCTTAGGGTGATCTTGAGAATTTCAGTACAATCTGAAACCGAAGGTTATGTGTCACCCAATGGTACTCCATCTGGCGGCGCATACTAATGATTAAAAAAACGCGTTTAATGAAGTGACATTAGTTTCAAATTTATACCCTTTATACATAATTGCATTGCGAGTGAAATAACAGGCCTTAAAACGATATATACCATGCTAATTCATGCATACACAAAACAAATAATAAGATATTAATTGAAAACTCTCATAGAGAACATTAAAAATGAGTAAAATGTCTTTTTTCGGCATCTTGACGACCTCGAATGTCAAGACACTATCTGGGAGTCTTGATGTTAGGGTCGTTTTAGGGTGATCTCGAGAATTCCAGCCCAATCTGAAACCGAAGGTTATGCGCCGCCAAATGGTACTCCATCTGGCGGCGCATACTAATGATTTAAAAAATCGTGTGTAATGAAGTGACATTAGATTCAAATTTTTATGCGTTATACATATTTACATAGCGAATGAAATAATAGGCCTTAAAACAATATGTACCATGCAAAGTCATGCATACACAAAAGGAATAATATGAATGAAAAATGGTCAAAATCGAAAAAAGGCAAAATTGAAGGCTTTCGAGGTCTTGTTTCGAAAAATATTTGGGACAAACCGCCTACGGCAGTTTGCCAACGTATAGATCCTGAAAAAAATACACGATTTGAAAAAAACATTGACTAAATCGGAGATACGAGTCAAAAGATACGATAGATCGAACATTTTGGCCAAAGACACAAAACACCAAGCACCACGAACCTTCGGTGGTGTTTGGTGCGTGATGATATTTTGCAGGGAAAGATGTATTTTTCAGAATCTAGACGACCTCAAATGGCAAGCACGTTCAAAGAGTCTTGCTCGTTCGGCTGTTTTAGGGTGATCTTGAAAATTTTAATAAAATATGAAACCGAAGGTTATGCGCCGCCAAATGGTACTCCATCTGGCGGCGCCTACTAATGATTTAAAAAAACTTGTTTAATGAAGTGACATTAGATTCAAATTTATACCCTTTTATACATAATTTTATTGCGAGTGAAATAAAAGGCCTTAAAACGATATATACCATGCTAAGTCATGCATACACAAAACTAATAATAAGATATAAATTGAAAACGTTTAAAGAGAACATTAAAAATGAGTAAAATGTATTTTTCGGCATCCTGACGACCTCGAATGTCAAGACACTATTCAGGAGTCTTGACGTTAGGGTCGTTTTAGGGTGATCTCGAGAATTTCAGCACAATCTGAAACCGAAGGTTATGCGCCGCCAAATGGTACTCCATCTAGCGGCGCATATTAATGATTTAAAAAAGCGTGTTTAATGAAGTGACATTAGATTCAAATATATATGTGTTATACATATTTACATAACGATAGAAATAATAGGCCTTAAAACAATATGTACCATGCAAAGTCATGCATACACAAAAGGAATAATATGAATGAAAAATGGACAAAATCGAAAAATGCAAAATAGAAGGCTTTCGAGGTCTCGTTTCGAAAAATATTTGGGTTAAACCGCCTACAGCAGTTTGCCAACGGATTGATTCCAAAAAAATACACGATTTGAAAAAAATGGTGACTAAATCAGAGATACGAGTCAAAAGATACGATAGATCGAACATTTTGGCCAAAGACACAAAACACCAAGCACCACGAACCTTCGGTGGTGTTTGGTGCGTGATGATATTTTGCGGGGAAAGATTTCTTTTTAGGAATCTAGACGACCTCGAATGGCAAGAACATTCAGAGAGTCTTGCTCATTCGGCCGTCTTAGGGTGATCTTGAGAATTTCAGTACAATCTGAAACCGAAGGTTATGTGTCACCCAATGGTACTACATCTGGCGGCGCATACTAATGATTAAAAAAACGCGTTTAATGAAGTGACATTAGTTTCAAATTTATACCCTTTATACATAATTGCATTGCGAGTGAAATAACAGGCCTTAAAACGATATATACCATGCTAATTCATGCATACACAAAACTAATAATAAGATATTAATTGAAAACTCTCATAGAGAACATTAAAAATGAGTAAAATGTCTTTTATCGGCATCTTGACGACCTCGAATGTCAAGACACTATCTGGGAGTCTTGATGTTAGGGTCGTTTTAGGGTGATCTCGAGAATTCCAGCCCAATCTGAAACCGAAGGTTATGCGCCGCCAAATGGTACTCCATCTGGCGGCGCATACTAATGATTTAAAAAATCGTGTTTAATGAAGTGACATTAGATTCAAATTTTTATACGTTATACATATTTACATAGCGAATGAAATAATAGGCCTTAAAACAATATGTACCATGCAAAGTCATGCATACACAAATGGAATAATATGAATGAAAAATGGTCAAAATCGAAAAAGGCAAAATAGAAGGCTTTCGAGGTCTCGTTTCGAAAAATATTTGGGTTAAACCGCCTACAGCAGTTTGCCAACGGATTGATTCCTAAAAAATACACGATTTGAAAAAAATGGTGACTAAATCAGAGATACGAGTCAAAAGATACGATAGATCGAACATTTTGGCCAAAGACACAAAACACTAAGCACCACGAACCTTCGGTGGTGTTTGGTGCGTGATGATATTTTACGGGGAAAGATTTCTTTTTAGGAATCTAGACGACCTCGAATGGCAAGCACATTCAGAGAGTCTTGCTCATTCGGCCGTTTTAGGGTGATCTTGAGAATTTCAGTACAATCTGAAACCGAAGGTTATGCGCCGCCCAATGGTACTCCATCTAGCGGCGCATACTAATGATTTAAAAAAACGCGTTTAATGAAGTGACATTAGTTCCAAATTTATACCCTTTATACATAATTGCATTGCGAGTGAAAAAACAGTCCTTAAAACGATATATACCATGCTAAGTCATGCATACACAAAACTAATAATAAGATATTAATTGAAAACGTTCATATAGAACATTAAAAATGAGTAAAATGTCTTTTTTTGGCATCCTGGCGACCTCGAATGTCAAGACACTATCTGGGAGTCTTGACTTTAGGGTCGTTTTAGGGTGATCTCGAGAATTTCAGCCCAATCTGAAACCGAATGTTATGCGCCGCCAAATAGTACTCCATCTGGCGGCGCATATTAATGATTTAAAAAAGCGTGTTTAATGAAGTGACATTAGATTCAAATTTATATGCGTTATACATAATTACATTGCGAGTGAAATAATAGGCCATAAAACAATATGTACCATGCAAAGTCATGCATATACAAAAGTAATAATATGAATGAAAACTGGTCAAAATCAAAAAAAGGCAAAATTGAAGGCTTTCGAGGTCTCGTTTCGAAAAATATTTGGGTTAAACCGCCTACGGCAGTTTGCCAACGGATTGATTCCAAAAAAAAACACAATTTGAAAAAAATGGTGACTAAATCGGAGATACGAGTCAAAAGATACGATAGATCGAACATTTTGGCCAAAGACACAAAACACCAAGCACCACGAACCTTCGGTGGTGTTTGGTGCGTGATGATATTTTGCGGGGAAAGATTTCTTTTTAGGAATCTAGACGACCTCGAATGGCAAGCACGTTCAGAGAGTCTTGCTCGTTCGGCCGTTTTAGGGTGATCTTGAGAATTTCAGTACAATGTGAAACCGAAGGTTATGCGTCACCCAATGGTACTCCATCTGGCGGCGCATACTAATGTTTTAAAAAACGCATTTAATGAAGGGACATTAGTTTCAAATTTATACCCTTTATACATAATTGCATTGCGAGTGAAATAACAGGCCTTAAAACGATATATACCATGCTAAGTCATGCATACACAAAACTAATAATAAGATAATAATTGAAAACGTTCATAGAGAACATTAAAAATGAGTAAAATGTCTTTTTTCGGCATCCTGGCGACCTCGAATGTCAATTCACTATCTGGGTGTCTTGACGTTAGGGTCGTTTTAGGGTGATCTCGAGAATTTCAGCCCAATCTGAAATCGAAGGTTATGCGCCGCCAAATGGTACTCCATCTGGCGGCACATATTAATGATTTAAAAAAGCGTGTTTAATGAAGTGACATTAGATTAAAATTTATATGCGTTATACATAATTACATTTCGAGTGAAATAATAGGCCATAAAACAATATGTACCATGCAAAGTCATGCATACACAAAACGAATAATATGAATGAAAAATGGTCAAAATCGAAAAAAGGCAAAATTGAAGGCTTTCGAGGTCTCGTTTCGAAAAATATTTCGGTTAAACCGCCTACGGCAGATAGCCAACGGATTGATTCCAAAAAAATACACTATTTGAAAAATATGGTGACTAAATCGGAGGTACGAGTCAAAAGATTCGATAGATCGAACATTTTGGCCAAAGACACAAACCACCAAGCACCACGAACCTTCGGTGGTGTTTGGTGCGTGATGATATTTTGCGAGGAAAGATGTCTTATTCGGAATTTAGACGACCTCGAATGGGAAGCACGTTCAGAGAGTCTTGCTCATTCGGCCGTTTTAGGGTGATCTTGAGAATTTCAGTACAATCTGAAACCGAAGGTTATGCGCCGCCCAATGGTACTCCATCTGGCGGCGCATACTAATGATTTAAAAAAACGCGTTTAATGAAGTGACATTAGTTTCAAATTTATAACCTTTATACATAATTGCATTGCGAGTGAAATAACAGGCTTTAAAACGATATATACCATGCTAAGACATGCATACAAAAAACTAATAATAAGATATTAATTGAAAACGCTCATAGAGAACATTAAAAATGAGTAAAATGTCTTTTTTCGGCATCCTGACGACCTCGAATGTCAAGACACTATTCAGGAGTCTTGACAATAGGGTCGTTTTAGGGTGATCTCGAGAATTTCAGCACAATCTGAAACCGAAGGTTATGCGCCGCCAAATGGTACTCCATCTGGCGGCGCATATTAATGATTTAAAAAAGCGTGTTTAATGAAGTGACATTAGATTCAAATTTATATGTGTTATATATATATACATAGCGAATGAAATAATAGGCCTTAAAACAATATGTATCATGCAAAGTCATGCATACACAAAAGGAATAATATGAATGAAAAATGGTCAAAATCGAAAAAAGGCAAAATTGAAGACTTTCGAGGTCTCGTTTCGAAAAATATTTGGGTTAAACCGCCTACCACAGTTTGCCAACAGATTGATTCCAAAAAAATACACGATTTGAAAAAAATGGTGACTAAATCAGAGCTACGAGTCAAAAGATACGATAGATCAAACATTTTGGCCAAAGACACAAACCACCAAGCACTACGAACCATCGGTGGTGTTTGGTGCGTGATGATATTTTGCAAGGAAAGATGTCTTATTCGGAATCTAGACGACCTCGAATGGCAAGCACGTTCAGAGAGTCTTGCTCATTCGGCCGTCTTAGGGTGATCTTGAGAATTTTAGTACAATCTGAAACCGAAGGTTATGTGCCACCCAATGGTACTCCATCTGGCAGCGCATACTAATGATTAAAAAAAACGCGTTTGATGAAGTGACATTAGTTTCAAATTTATACCCTTTATACATAATTGCATTGCAAGTGAAATAACAGGCCTTAAAACGATATATACCATGCAAATTCATGCATACACAAAAATAATAATAAGATATTAATTAAAAACTCTCATAGAGAACATTAAAAATAAGTAAAATGTCTTTTTTCGGCATCTTGACGACCTCGAATTTCAAGACACTATCTGGGAGTCTTGATGTTAGGGTCGTTTTAGGGTGATCTCGAGAATTTCAGCCCAATCTGAAACCGAAGGTTGTGCGCCGCCAAATGGTACTCCATCTGGCGGCGCATATTAATGATTTAAAAAAGCGTGTTTAATGCAGTGACATTAGATTCAAATTTATATGCGTTATACATAATTACATTGCGAGTGAAATAATAGGCCATAAAACAATATGTACCATGCAAAGTCATGCATATACAAAAGGAATAATATGAATGAAAACTAGTCAAAATCGAAAAAAGGCAAAATTGAAGGCTTTCGAGGTCTCGTTTCGAAAAATATTTGGGTTAAACCGCCTACTGCAGTTTGCCAACGGATTGATTCCAAAAAAAAACATGATTTGAAAAAAATGGTGACTAAATCGGAGATACGAGTCAAAAGATACGATAGATCGAACATTTTGGCCAAAGACACAAAACACCAAGCACCACGAACCTTCGGTGGTGTTTGGTGCGTGATGATATTTTGCGGGGAAAGATTTCTTTTTAGGAATCTAGACGACCTCGAATGGCAAGCACGTTCAGAGAGTCTTGCTCGTTCGGCCGTTTTAGGGTGATCTTGAGAATTTCAGTACAATGTGAAAGCGAAGGTTATGCGCCACCCAATGGTACTCCATCTGGCGGCGCATACTAATGATTTAAAAGAACGCATTTAATGAAGGGACATTAGTTTCAAATTTATACCCTTTATACATAATTGCATTGCGAGTGAAATAACAGGCCTTAAAACGATATATACCATGCTAAGTCATGCATACACAAAACTAATAATAAGATATTAATGGAAAACGTTCATAGAGAACATTAAAAATGAGTAAAATGTCTTTTTTCGGCATCCTGACGACCTCGAATGTCAATTCACTATCTGGGTGTCTTGACGTTAGGGTCGTTTTAGGGTGATCTCGAGAATTTCAGCCCAATCTGAAATCGAAGGTTATGCGCCGCCAAATGGTACTCCATCTGGCGGCACATATTAATGATTTAAAAAAGCGTGTTTAATGAAGTGACATAAGATTAAAATTTATATGCGTTATACATAATTACATTGCGAGTGAAATAATAGGCCATAAAACAATATGTACCATGCAAAGTCATGCATACACAAAACGAATAATATGAATGAAAAATGGTCAAAATCGAAAAAAGGCAAAATTGAAGGCTTTCGAGGTCTTGTTTCGAAAAATATTTGGGACAAACCGCCTACGGTAGTTTTCCAATGTATAGATCCCGAAAAAATACACGATTTGAAAAAAATGGTGACTCAATCAGAGATACGAGTCAAAAGATACGATAGATCGAACATTTTGGCCAAAGACACAAAACACCAAGCACCACGAACCTTCGGTGGTGTTTGGTGCGTGATGATATTTTGCAGGGAAAGATGTCTTTTTCGGAATCTAGACGACCTCAAATGGCAAGCACGTTCAGAGAGACTTGCTCATTCGGCCGTTTTAGGGTGATCTTGAAAATTTCAGTAAAATCTGAAACCCAAGGTTATGCGCCGCCAAATGGCACTCCATCTGGCGGCGCCTACTAATGATTTAAAAAAACTTGTTTAATGAAGTGACATTAGATTCAAATTTATACCCTTTTATACATAATTTCATTGCGAGTGAAATAAAAGGCCTTAAAACGATATATACCATGCTAAGTCTTGCATACACAAAACTAATAATAAGATATAAATTGAAAACGTTTAAAGAGAACATTAAAAATGAGTAAAATGTCTTTTTCGGCATCCTGACGACCTCGAATGTCAAGACACTATTCAGGAGTCTTGACGTTAGGGTCATTTTAGGGTGATCTCGAGAATTTCAGCACAATCTGAAACCGAAGGTTATGCGCCGCCAAATGGTACTCCATCTGGCGGCGCATATTAATGATTTAAAAAAGCGTGTTTAATGAAGTGATATTAGATTCAAATATATATGTGTTATACATATTTACATAGCGAACGAAATAATAGGCCTTAAAACAATATGTACCATGCAAAGTCATGCATACACAAAAGGAATAATATGAATGAAAAATGGTCAAAATCGAAAAAGGCAAAATTGAAGGCTTTCGAGGTCTCGTTTCGAAAAATATTTGGGTTAAACCGCCTACGGCAGTTTGCCAACGGATTGATTCCAAAAAAATACACGATTTGAAAAAAATGGTGACTAAATCAGAGATACGAGTCAAAAGATACGATAGATCGAACATTTTGGCCAAAGACACAAAACACCAATCACCACGAACCTTCGGTGGTGTTTGGTACGTGATGATATTTTGCGGGGAAAGATTTCTTTTTAGGAATCTAGACGACCTCGAATGGCAAGCACGTTCAGAGAGTCTTGCTCGTTCGGCCGTTTTAGGGTGATCTTGAGAATTTCAGTACAATCTGAAACCGAAGGTTATGCGCCGCCCAATGGTACTCCATCTGTCGGCGCATACTAATGATTTAAAAAAACGCGTTTAATGAAGTGACATTAGTTTCAAATTTATACCCTTTATACATAATTGCATTGCGAGTGAAATAATAGGCCTTAAAACGATATATACCATGCTAAGTCATGCATACACAAAACTAATAATAAGATATTAATTGAAAACGTTCATAGAGAACATTAAAAATGAGTAAAATGTCTTTTTTCGGCATCCTGACGACCTCAAATGTCAAGACACTATCTGGGAGTCTTGACGTTAGGGTCGTTTTAGGGTGATCTCGAGAATTTCAGCCCAATCTGCAATCGAATGTTATGCGCCGCCAAATGGTACTCCATCTGGCGGCGCATATTAATGATTTAAAAAAGCGTATTTAATGAAGTGACATTAGATTCAAATTTATATGCTTTATACATAATTACATTGTGAGTGAAATAATAGGCCATAAAACAATATGTACCATGCAAAGTCATGCATACACAAAAGGAATAATATGAATGAAAAATGGTCAAAATAGAAAAAAGGAAAAATTGTAGGCTTTCGAGGTCTCGTTTCGAAAAATATTTGGGTTAAACCGCCTACGGCAGTTTGCCAACGGATTGATTCCAAAAAAAACACGATTTGAAAAAAATGGTGACTAAATCGGAGATACGAGTCAAAAGATACAATAGATCGAACATTTTGGCCAAAGACACAAAACACCAAGCACCACAAACCTTTGGTGGTGTTTAGTGCGTGATGATATTTTGTGGGGAAAGATTTCTTTTTAGGAATCTAGATGACCTCGAATGGCAAGCACGTTCAGAGAGTCTTGCTCGTTCGGCCGTTTTAGGGTGATCTTGAGAATTTCAGTACAATGTGAAACCGAAGGTTATGCGCCACCCAATGGTACTCCATCTGGCGGCGCATACTAATGATTTAAAAAAACGCGTTTAATGAAGGGACATTAGTTTCAAATTTATACCCATTATACATAATTGCATTTCAAGTGAAATAAAAGGCCTTAAAAAGATATATACCATGCTAAGTCATGCATACACAAAACTAATAATAAGATATAAATTGAAAACGTTCAAAGAGAACATTAAAAATGAGTAAAATATCTTCTTTCGGCATCCTGACGACCTCGATTGTCAAGACACTATTCAGGAGTCTTGACGTTAGGGTCGTTTTAGAGTGATCTCGAGAATTTCAGCGCAATATGAAACCGAAGGTTATACGCCGCCAAATGGTACTCCATCTGGCGGCGCATATTAATGATTTAAAAAAGCGTGTTAAATGAAGTGACATTAGATTCAAATTTATATGTGTTATACATATTTACATAGCGAATGAAATAATAGGCCTTAAAACAATATGTACCATGCAAAGTCATGCATACACAAAAGGAATAGTATGAACGAAAAATGGTCAAAATAGAAAAAAGGCAAAATTGAAGGCTTTTGAGGTCTCGTTTCGAAAAATATTTGGGTTAAACCGCCTACGGTGACTAAAAAAATACACGATTTGAAAAAAATGGTGACTAAATCGGAGCTATGAGTTAAAAGATACGATAGATCGAACATTTTGGCCAAAGACACAAACCACCAAGCACCACGAACATTCGGTGGTGTTTGGTGCGTGATGATATTTTGCGAGGAAAGATGTCTTATTCGGAATCTAGACGACCTCGAATGGCAAGCACGTTCAGAGAGTCTTGCTCATTCGGCCGTTTTAGGTGATCTTGAGAATTTCAGTACAATCTGAAACCGAAGGTTATGCGCCGCCCAATGGTACTCCATCTGGCGGCGCATACTAATGATTTAAAAAAACGCGATTAATGAAGTGACATTAGTTTCAAATTTATACCCTTTATACATAATTGCATTGCGAGTGAAATAACAGGCCTTAAAACGATATATACTGTAGTGACCCGAACTTTTTCATGTTCTTATATATTAAATGAAATTGATATTTACATGATTAAATGTTTCCAACATGTTAAGCAATCAAACTTGTTAAGACTTGATTAATTGAAATAGGTTTCATATAGACAATTGACCACCTAAGTTGACCGGCGATTCACGAACGTTAAAACTTGTAAAAACTATATGATGACATATATATGGATATATATATATATATATAGTTAACATGATATTATGATAAGTAAACATATCATTAAGTATATTAACAATGAACTACATATGTAAAAACAATACTACTAACTTAATGATTTTGAAACGAGACATATATGTAACAATTATCGTTGTAACGACATTTAATGTATATATATCATATTAAGATATATTAATACATCATGATATCATGATAATGTAATAATTTAACATCTCATTAGATTTAATAAACAATGGGTTAACAACATTTAACAAGATCGTTAACCTAAAGGTTTCAAAACAACACTTACATGTAACGACTAACGATGACTTAACGACTCAGTTAAAATGTATATACATGTAGTGTTTTAATATGTATTCATACACTTTTGAAAGACTTCAAGACACTTATCAAAATACTTCTACTTAACAAAAATGCTTACAATTACATCCTCGTTCAGTTTCATCAACAATTCTACTCGTATGCACCCGTATTCGTACTCGTACAATACACAGCTTTAGATGTATGTACTATTGGTATATATACTCCAATGATCAGCTCTTAGCAGCCCATGTGAGTCACCTAACACATGTGGGAACCATCATTTGGCAACTAGCATGAAATATCTCATAAAATTACAAAAATATGAGTAATCATTCATGACTTATTTACATGTAAACAAAATTTCACATCCTTTATATCTAATCCATATACCAACGAACAAAAACACCTACAAACACTTTCGTTCTTCAATTTTCTTCATCTAATTAATCTCTCTCAAGTTCTATCTTCAAGTTCTAAGTGTTCTTCATAAATTCTACAAGTTCTAGTTTCATAAAATCAAGAATACTTCCAAGTTTGCTAGCTTACTTCCAATCTTGTAGAGTGATCATCCAACCTCAAGAAATCCTTATTATTTACAGTAAGATATCTTTCTAATACAAGGTAACACTCATATTCAAATTTTGATTCAATTTCTATAACTATAACAATCTTATTTCGAGTGGAAATCTTACTTGAACTTGTTTTCGTGTCATGATTCTGCTTCAAGAACTTTCAAGCCATTCAAGGATCCTTTGAAGCTAGATCCATTTTTTTCATTTCTAGTAGCTTTATCCAGAAAATTTTAGGTAGTAATGATGTTCATAACATCATTCGATTCATACATATAAAGCTATCTTATTCGAAGGTTTAAACTTGTAATCACTAGAACATAGTTTAGTTAATTCTAAACTTGTTCGCAAACAAAAGTTAATCCTTCTAACTTGACTTTTAAAATCAACTAAACACATGTTCTATATCTATATGATATGCTAACTTAATGATTTAAAACCTGAAAACACGAAATACACCGTAAAACTGGACATACGCCGTCGTAGTAACACCGCGGGCTGTTTTGGGTTTGATAATTAAAAACTATGATAAACTTTGATTTAAAATTTGTTCTTCTGGGAAAATGATTTTTCTTATGAACATGAAACTATATCCAAAAATCATGGTTAAACTCAAAGTGGAAGTATGTTTTTCAAAATGGTCATCAAGACGTCGTTCTTTCGACTGAAATGACTACCTTTACAAAAACGACTTGTAACTTATATTTATGACTATAAACCTATACTTTTTCTATTTAGATTCATAAAATAGAGTTCGATATGAAACCATAGCAATTTGATTCACTCAAAACGGATTTAAAATGAAGAAGTTATGGGTAAAACAAGATTGGATAATTTTTCTTGTTGTAGCAACGTGAAAATTGGTAACAAATCTATATTAATCATATCCTAGCTAACTTATATTGTATTATACATGTATTCTAATATATTATGTAATCTTGGGATACCATAGACACGTATGCAAATGTTTTGACACATCATATCGACCCATGTGTATATATTATTTGGAACAACCATAGACACTCTATATGCAGTAATGTGGGAGTTAGCTATACAGGGTTGAGGTTGATTCCAAAAATATATATACTTTGAGTTGTGATCTAGCCTGAGACGTGTATACCCTGGGTCGTGGATTGATTCAAGATAATATATATCGATTTTTTTCTGTACATCTAACGTTGGACAACTAGTTGTAGGTTACTAACGAGGACAACTGACTTAATAAACTTAAAACATCAAAATGTATTAAAAGTGTTGTAAATATATTTTGAATATACTTTGATATATATGTACATATTTGTTATAGGTTCGTGAATCGACCAGTGGCCAAGTCTTACTTCCCGACGAAGTAAAAATATGTGAAAGTGAGTTATAGTCCCACTTTTAAAATCTAATATTTTTGGGATGAGAATACATGCAGGTTTTATAAATGATTTACAAAATAGACACAAGTACGTGAAACTACATTCTATGGTTGAATTATCGAAATCGAATATGCCCCTTTTTATTAAGTCTGGTAATCTAAGAATTATGGAACAGACACCCTAATTGACGCGACTCCTAAGATAGATCTATTGGGCCTAACAAACCCCATCCAAAGTACCGGATGCTTTAGTACTTCAAAATTTATATCATATCCGAAGGGTGTCCCGGAATTATGGGGATATTCTTATATATGCATCTTGTTAATGTCGGTTACCAGGTGTTCACCATATGAATGATTTTTATCTCTATGTATGGGATGTATATTGAAATATAAAATCTTGTGATCTATTGTTACGATTTGATATATATAGGTTAAACCTATAACTCACCAACATTTTTTTGTTGACATTTTAAGCATGTTTATTCTCAGGTGATTATTAAGAGCTTCCGCTGTTGCATACTTAAATAAGGACAAGATTTGGAGTCCATGATTGTATGATATTGTGTAAAAACTGCATTCAAGAAACTTATTTCGTTGTAACATATTTGTATTGTAAACCATTGTGTAATAGTTGTGTGTAAACAGGATATTTTAGATTATCATTATTTGATAATCTTCGTAAAGCTTTTTAAACCTTTATTGATGAAATAAAGGTTATGGTTTGTTTTAAAATGAATGCAGTCTTTGAAAAACGTCTCATATAGAGGTCAAAACCTCACAACGAAATCAATTAATATGGAACGTTTTTAATCAATAAGAACGGGACATTTCAGTTGGTATCCGAGCGTTGGTCTTAGAGAACCATAAAATTTGCATTAGTGTGTCTTATCGAGTTTGTTAGGATGCATTAGTGAGTCTGGACTTCGACCGTGTTTTCTTTAAAAATGATTGCTTAACATTTTTGTGGAAACTATATATTTTAAACATGTGAATATTATGTGATATATTAATCTCTTAACGTGTTTGATATTATGTGATAGATGTCTACCTCTAGAACAAGTCCCATTGACTCACCTAATAATAATGAAGAGTCAAATGTAAATTGGAATGATTCGTGGACTGATTCACAAGTTCCCGAAGAGGAACTAGAAGAAGAGTCGGAACCAGAAGAAGAATCGGAACCGAAAGAAGAAATAGAACCAGTGGGGGAAATAATAAAACGGTTAAGTAGAAGAAAATCCTCAACCAACCGACCAAAGTTAATTATGGTTAATGGTGTTTCCGCCAAGGAAGCAAAGTATTGGGAGGATTACCAATTCTCCGAGAATCGGATCCCGACAAGGATTCCGATGATGTTATAGAAATTACCCCAACACAATTTAATAAGGCAAAAGAGAACAATAAGGGAAAGCTCATAAAAATAGAGAAATTTGATTCCAAACACGATGAACTTTATATGTATCGTCAACACCCGTATTTTTTAAGTTGTGACAATAACCCGGGAACCTCTAAACCACCAGGTTTTTCTAAACCAATGTGGAAAACGACGGCTCGTATTAGGGGAACATCATATTTCCCTAGAAACTTGGTAAAACGAACCAAAACCAAAGAAGAAGAAATGAGCGAGTCGGAATAAGATAGTTGTATTCGTGTGGTGTAATATATGTAATATAGTGTGCATATGCTTTATGATATATGTAAAAATTGCTTGTATTAATAAGTATTTTTTTTTATGAATCTAACTCTTGTCTATTTTACAGTATAAAAACACAAAATGGATAGACAACCCAATATTTTAAGAGATCTACCCGGAGACATGATTGATGAAATCTTGTCTAGAGTCGGTCAGAATTCCTCGGTACAACTATTTAAGGCGAGATTAGTTTGTAAGACATTCGAAGAACGTTCCAAGAATGCCTTGATTTATAAAAGGCTTTCGTTCGAAAGATGGGGGATATCACATTGGGAAATCCATAAGTTACGATGTGTTTACTTTGACGCATATATTGCGGGGAACCCAAATGCTATTTTACGCAACGGGTTAAGAAATTATTTTGACTCAATATATCCGAATATAGGACTTCGTGATTTAGAAAAAGTGGCTAACATGCAACATAAAGAAGCATGTTATGCTTACAGGTTAGTAATGTTCGCTTCTCACCGAAGTGAGAACAAGAACATCGGGCTACAACTATTAAACAAAACGTTCCCACAAGTGACGGAGTCGGTAATTGGGGTAAGAAATGAGGTTTTTAGATTATTACGATACTGTTGGTCATTACGTAACCTTCATCCTTTTGATAACGTTACAACACATTGTCTTACTATCGGTCACAACGGTTATGTTCCCCAAAACCAAGGATGGGAAGTGGTATTAGTAAAACCAGAATGCATGACTTGTTTCTGGACGTATGAATTACGTGTCTTTATTGCATTTGCTGAACGCCTTATTTATTAACTAGAATTATCTTCGCAACTACTTTGTATCAAAGTTTTATGTGCTATATTTCATGTTATATGTAAAAAAAAGCGGTATTGTAAGTTTGCAAGTTATTGTATAAAGGTTTGAATATGATTATTATTATTATTATTTTTTTTTTTTTTTTTTTTTTGTGATTAGTTTTTCATATAGAATTGTAGTAGTTGAAATGGTATGTTAGCTACTAAGTATGAACGTAACGGGTAGGTACTACCCTAATTAAAGAGTTTAAAATGCTAATATGAAGAAAGAGCTTTTATAAATAAGTTCACATTACGCTACGAAATACTATTGACTACTCTTGATATTCTATATGATTAACTCTTTTCATTTGACTATTTTGAAGGAAATGGCACCGACTACTCGACACACCTTGAATATGAGCGAAGAGGAATTTCATGCCTTTCTTGCTTCAAACATAGCCGCAGTACAGGCTGCGCTACATACCAACAATAACTCAGAATCTAGCAATGCAGCTAACGGCGCAAGAAATCGTCTAGGATGCACCTACAAAGAATTCACTGCCTGCAAACCTTTTGAATTTGATGGAACCGAAGGACCGATCGGATTGAAACGGTGGACCGAGAAGGTCGAATCGGTGTTTGCCATAAGTAAGTGTACAGAAGAGGACAAAGTGAAGTACGCTACGCATACCTTCACAGGTACTGCGTTAACATGGTGGAATACCTATCTAGAGCAAGTGGGACAAGATGATGCTTACGCACTACCGTGGTCAGTATTCAAGCACTTGATGAACGAGAAGTACCGTCCCAGAACCGAGGTCAATAAGCTCAAGATAGAACTTAGAGGGTTACGAACCCAAGGATTTGATATTACCACGTACGAAAGACGATTCACAGAATTGTGCCTATTGTGTCCGAGAGCGTTCGAAGATGAGGAAGAGAAGATCGACGCATTTGTGAAAGGATTACCGGAAAGAATCCAAGAAGATATAAGTTCACACTAGCCCGCCTCCATACAACAGGCATGTAGAATGGCTCACAAACTAGTGAACCAGATTGAGGAAAGAATTAAAGAACATGCGGCTGAAGAGGCCAATGTGAAGCAAGTCAAAAGAAAGTGGGAGGAAAACGGTGATAAGAATCACCAATACAACAACAACAGTAATTACAACAATAAACGCAACAACTATCCCAACAATCGTAACATCAATCGCAACTACAACAAACGGCCCAACAACAACAACAACAACAACAACAACAACAACAACAATAACAACAACAACAACAACAGCAACTACAACAATCATCCCAACAACAATAACAACCGCAACAACAACAACAATCAGAAGCACCTATGCCAAAGGTGTGAAAAGTATCACTTGGAGTTCTGCACCAAATTTTGCAACAAGTGTAAGAGAAATGGTCATAGCGCGGTGAAGTGTGAGGTCTACGGACCAGGGGTTAACAGAACGAAAGGAACAAATGGTGTCAGAACGAGTAATGGCGGTTCAAGTAGTGTCGGAGCAAGTTATGCAAATGTAGTTTGTTATAAATGTGGAAAACCGGGCCACATTATTAGAAATTGCTCGAACCAGGAGAACACGAATGGACAAGTCCGTGGAAGAGTTTTCAATATTAATGCGGCAGAGGCACAGGAATACCCGGAGCTTGTTACGGGTACGTTTCTTATTGACAATAAATCTGCTTACGTTTTATTTGATTCGGGTGCGGATAGAAGCTATATGAGTAGAGATTTTTGAGCTAAATTAAGTTGTCCATTGACGCCGTTGGATAGTAAATTTTTACTCGAATTAGCAAACGGTAAATTAATTTTAGCAGATTATATATGCCGGAATCGAGAAATTAAACTGGGTAGCGAAATATTTAAGATTGATTTGATACCCGTAGAGTTAGGGAGTTTTGATATAATAATTGGCATGGACTGGCTGAAGAAGGTGAAAGCAGAGATCGTATGTTATAAAAATGCAATTCGCATTGTACGACAAGAAGGAGAACCCTTAATGGTGTACGGAGAAAAGGGCAACACGAAGCTACATCTTATTAGTAATTTGAAGGGACAAAAACTAATAAGAAAAGGTTGCTATGCTGTTCTAGCACACGTCAAGAAAGTACAAACTGAAGAAAAGAGCATCAATGATGTCCCGTCACAAAAGAATTTCCCGATGTATTTCCGAAAGAATTACCGGGACTACCTCCACATCGATCTGTTGAATTTCAAATAGATCTTGTACCGGGAGCTGCACCAATAGCTCGTGCTCCTTATAGACTCGCACCCAGTGAGATGAAAGAACTGCAAAGCCAACTGCAAGAACTATTAGAACGTGGTTTCAGTCGACCAATGGTACTCCATCTGGCGGCGCATATTAATGATTTAAAAAAGCGTGTTTAATGAAGTGACATTAGATTCAAATTTATATGCGTTATACATAATTACATTGCGAGTGAAATAATAGGCCATAAAACAATATGTACCATGCAAAGTCATGCATACACAAAAGGAATAATATGAATGAAAAATGGTCAAAATAAAAAAAGGCAAAATTGAAGGCTTTCGAGGTCTCGTTTCGAAAAATATTTGGGACAAACCGCCTACGGCAGTTTGCCAACGTATAGATCCCGAAAAATACACGATTTGAAAAAAACGGTGACTAAATCGGAGATACGAGTCAAAAGATACGATAGATCGAACATTTTGGCCAAAGACACAAAACACCAAGCACCACGAACCTTCGTTGGTGTTTGGTGCGTGATGATATTTTGCAGGGAAAGATGTCTTTTTTGGAATCTAGACGACCTCAAATGGCTAGCACGTTCAGAGAGTCTTGCTCGTTCGGCCGTTTTAGGGTGATCTTGAAAATTTCAGTAAAATCTGAAACCGAAGGTTATGCGCCGCCAAATGGTACTCCATCTGGCGGCGCCTACTAATGATTTAAAAAAACTTGTTTAATGAAGTGAAATTAGATTCAAATTTATACCCGTTATACATAATTACATTGCGAGTGAAATAACAGGCCTTAAAACGATATATACCATGCTAAGTCATGCATACACAAAACTAATAATAAGATATAAGTTGAAAACGTTCAAAGAGAACATTAAAAATGAGTAAAATATCTTTTTTCGGCATCCTGACGACCTCGAATGTCAAGACACTATTCAGGAGTCTTGACGTTAGGGTCGTTTTAGGGTGATCTCGAGAATTTTAGCACAATCTGAAACCGAAGGTTATGCGCCGCCAAATGGTACTCCATCTGGCGGCGCATATTAATGATTTAAAAAAGCGTGTTAAATGAAGTGACATTAGATTCAAATTTATATGAGTTATACATATTTTCATAGCGAATGAAATAATAGGCCTTAAAACAATATGTACCATGCAAAGTCATGCATACACAAAAGGAATAATATGAATGAAAAATGGTCAAAATCGAAAAATGCAAAATTGATGGCTTTCGAGGTCTCGTTTCGAAAAATATTTGGGTTAAACCGCCTACGGCAGTTTGCCAACGGATTGATTCCAAAAAAATACACGATTTGAAAAAAATGGTGACTAAATCGGAGCTACAAGTCAAAAGATACGATAGATCGAACATTTTGGCCAAAGACACAAACCACCAAGCACCACGAACCTTCGGTGGTGTTTGGTGCATGATGATATTTTGCGAGGAAAGATGTCTTATTCGGAATCTAGACGACCTCGAATGGCAAGCACGTTCCGAGAGTCTTGCTCATTCGGCCGTTTTAGGGTGATCTTGAGAATTTCAGTACAATCTGAAACCGAAGGTTATGCGCCGCCCAATGGTACTCCATCTGGCGGCGCATACTAATGATTTAAAAAAATGCGTTTAATGAAGTGACATTAGTTTCAAATTTATACCCTTTGTACATAATTGCATTGCGAGTGAAATAACAGGCCTTAAAACCATATATACTGTAGTGACCCGAAGTTTTCCATGTTTATATATATTAATTGAGATTGATATTTACATGATTAAATGTTTCCAACATGTTAAGCAATCAAACTTGTTAAGACTTGATTAATTGAAATATGTTTCATATAGACAATTGACCACCCAAGTTGACCGGTGATTCACGAACGTTAAAACTTGTAAAAACTATATGATGACATATATATGGATATATATATAGTTAACATGATACTATGATAAGTAAATATATCATTAAGTATATTAACAATGAACTACATATGTAAAAACAAGACTACTAACTTAATGATTTTTAAACGAGACATATATGTAACGATTATCGTTGTAAAGACATTTAATGTATATATATCATATTAAGAGATATTCATACATGATAATATTATGATAATATAATAATTTAAAATCTAATTTGATATTATAAACATTGGGTTAACAACATTTAACAAGATCGTTAACCTAAAGGTTTCAAAACAACACTTACATGTAACGACTAACGATGACTTAACGACTCAGTTAAAATGTATATACATGTAGTGTTTTAATATGTATTTATACACTTTTGAAAGACTTCAATACACTTATCAAAATACTTCTACTTAACAAAAATGCTTACAATTACATCCTCGTTCAGTTTCATCAACAATTCTACTCGTATGGACCCGTATTCGTACTCGTACAATACACAGCTCTTAGATGTATGTACTATTGGTATATACACTCCAATGATCAGCTCTTAGCAGCCCATGTGAGTCACCTAACACATGTGGGAACCATCATTTGGCAACTAGCATGAAATATCTCATAAAATTACAAAAATATGAGTAATCATTCATGACTTATTTACATGAAAACAAAATTACATATCCTTTATATCTAATCCATACACCAACGACCAAAAACACCTACAAACACTTTCATTCTTCAATTTTCTTCATCTAATTGATCTCTCTCAAGTTCTATCTTCAAGTTCTAAGTGTTCTTCATAAATTCCAAAAGTTCTAGTTTCATAAAATCAAGAATACTTTCAAGTTTGCTAGCTCACTTCCAATCTTGTAAGGTGATCATCCAACCTCAAGAAATCTTTGTTTCTTACTGTAGGTTATCATTATAATACAAGGTAATAATCATATTCAAACTTTGGTTCAATTTCTATAACTATAACAATCTTATTTCAAGTGATGATCTTACTTGAACTTGTTTTCGTGTCATGATTCTGCTTCAAGAACTTTGAAGCCATCCAAGGATCCGTTGAAGCTAGATCCATTTTTCTCTTTTCCAGTAGGTTTATCCAAGGAACTTAAGGTAGTAATGATGTTCATAACATCATTTGATTCATACATATAAAGCTATCTTATTCGAAGGTTTAAACTTGTAATCACTAGAACATAGTTTAGTTAATTCTAAACTTGTTCGCAAACAAAAGTTAATCCTTCTAACTTGACTTTTAAAATCAACTAAACACATATTCTATATCTATATGATATGCTAACTTAATGATTTAATACCTGGAGACACGAAAAACACCGTAAAACCGGATTTACGCCGTCGTAGTAACACCGCGGGCTGTTTTGGGTTAGTTAATTAAAAACTATGATAAACTTTGATTTAAAAGTTGTTATTCTGAGAAAATGATTTTTATTATGAACATGAAACTATATCCAAAAATTATGGTTAAACTCAAAGTGGAAGTATGTTTTCTAAAATGGTCATCTAGACGTCGTTCTTTCGACTGAAATGACTACCTTTACAAAAACGACTTGTAACTTATTTTTCCGACTATAAACCTATACTTTTTCTGTTTATATTCATAAAATAGAGTTCAATATGAAACCATAGGAATTTGATTCACTCAAAACGGATTTAAAATGAAGAAGTTATGGGTAAAACAAGATTGGATAATTTTTCTCATTTTAGCTACGTGAAAATTGGTAACAAATCTATTCCAACCATAACTTAATCAACTTGTATTGTATGTTATGTAATCTTGAGATACCATAGACACGTATACAATTTCTCGACCTATCATGTCGACACATCTATATATATTTCGGAACAACCATAGACACTCTATATGTGAATGTTGGAGTTAGCTATACAGGGTTGAGGTTGATTCCAAAATATATATAGTTTGAGTTGTGATCAATACTGAGATACGTATACACTGGGTCGTAGATTGATTCAAGATAATATTTATCGATTTATTTCTGTACATCTAACCGTGGACAACTAGTTGTAGGTTACTAACGAGGACAGCTGACTTAATAAACTTAAAACATCAAAATATATTAAAAATGTTGTAAATATATTTTTAACATACTTTGATGTATATGTATATATTGTTATAGGTTCGTGAATCGACCAGTGGCCAAGTCTTACTTCCCGACGAAGTAAAAATCTGTGAAAGTGAGTTATAGTCCCACTTTTAAAATCTAATATTTTTGGGATGAGAATACATGCAGGTTTTATAAATGATTTACAAAATAGACACAAGTACGTGAAACTACATTCTATGGTTGAATTATCGAAATCGAATATGCCCCTTTTTATTAAGTCTGGTAATCTAAGAATTAGGGAACAGACACCCTAATTGACGCGAAGCTAAAGATAAATCTATTGGGCCTAACAAACCTCATCCAAAGTACCGGATGCTTTAGTACTTCGAAATTTATATCATATCCGAAGGGTGTCCCGGAATGATGGGGATATTCTTATATTATGCATCTTGTTAATGTCGGTTACCAGGTGTTCACCATATGAATGATTTTTATCTCTATGTATGGGATGTGTATTGAAATATGAAATCTTGTGGTCTATTATTATTATGATTTGATATATATATGTTAAACCTATAACTCACCAACATTTTTGTTGACGTTTTAAGCATGTTTATTCTCAGGTGATTATTAAGAGCTTCCGCTGTCGCATACTTAAATAAGGACGAGATTTGGAGTCCATGCTTGTATGATATTGTGTAAAAACTGCATTCAAGAAACTTATTTTGTTGTAACATATTTGTATTGTAAACCATTATGTAATGGTCGTGTGTAAACAGGATATTTTAGATTATCATTATTTGATAATCTACGTAAAGCTTTTTAAACCTTTATTGATGAAATAAAGGTTATGGTTTGTTTTAAAATGAATGCAGTCTTTGAAAAACGTCTCATATAGAGGTCAAAACCTCGCAACGAAATCAATTAATATGGAACGTTTTTAATCAATAAGAACGGGACATTTCAGTTGGTATTCGAGCGTTGGTCTTAGAGAACCAGAATTTTGCATTAGTGTGTCTTATCGAGTTTGTTAGGATGCATTAGTGAGTCTGGACTTCGACCGTGTTTACTTGAAAAATGATTGCTTAACAAATTTTGTTGGAAACTATATATTTTTAACATGTGAATATTATGTGATATATTAATCTCTTAACGCGTTTGATATTATGTGATAGATGTCTACCTCTAGAACAAGTCCCATTGACTCACCTAATAATAATGAAGAGTCAAATGTAAATTGGAATGATTCGTGGACTGATTCACAAGTTCCCGAAGAGGAACCGGAAGAAGAGTCGGAACCGGAAGAAGAATCGGAACCGGAAGAAGAATCGGAACAGGATGAAGAAATAGAACTGGTGGGGGAAATAATAAAACGGTTAAGTAAAAGAAAATCCTCAACCAGCCGACCAAGGTTAATTATGGTCAATGGTGTTTCCGCCAAGGAAGTAAAATATTGGGAGGAATACTAATTCTCCGATGAATCGGATTCCGAAGAGAATTCCGATGATGTTATAGAAATTACCCCAACTGAATTTAAAAAGGCAAAAGAAAATAATAAGGGAAAGGGCATAAAAATAGAGAAATCTAATTCCAACCCCGATGAACTTTATATGTATCGTCAACCCCCGAAGTCCTTAAGTTGTAACAATGACCCGGGAACCTCTAAACCACCAGATTTTTCTAAAACAATGTGGATAACGACGGCTCGTATTAGGGGAACATCATATATCCCTAGAAACTTGGCAAAATGAACCAAAACCGAAGAAGAAGAAACAAGCGAGTCGGAATAAGATAGTTGTATTCGTGTGGTGTAATATATGTAATATAGTGTGCTTATGCTTTATGATATATGTAAAAAATTGCTTGTATTAATAAGTATTTTTTTTTTATGAATCTAACTCTTGTCTATTTTACAGTATAAAAACATAAAATGGATAGACAACCCAATATTTTAAGAGATCTACCCGGAGACATGATTGATGAAATCTTGTCTAGAGTCGGTCAGAATTCTTCGGCACAACTATTTATGGCGAGATCAGTTTGTAAGACATTCGAAGAACGTTCCAAGAATGTCTTGGTTTATAAGAGACTTTTGTTTGAAAGATGGGGGATATCACATTGGGAAACCCATAAGTTACGATGTGTTTACTTTGACGCATATATTGCAGGGAACCCAAATGCTATTTTACGCAACGGGTTAAGAAATTATTTTGACTCAATGTATCCAAATATAGGACTTCATGATTTAGAAAAAGCGGCTAACATGCAACATAAAGAAGCATGCTATGCTTACGGGTTAGTAATGTTCGCTTCTCACCAAAGTGAGAAAAAGAACATCGGGCTACAGCTATTAAACAAAACGTTCCCACAAGTGACGGAGTCGGTAATTGGGGTAAGAAATGAGGTTTTTAGATTGTTACGGGACTGTTGGACATTACGTAACCCTCGTCCCTTTGACGACGTTACAACACGCTGTCTTATCAACGGCCATAACGGTTATGTTCCACAAGACGAAGGATGGGAAGTAATCCTAGTAAAACCAGAATGCATGATTTGTTTCTGGACGTATGAATTACGTGTCTTTATTGCCTTTGCTGAACGACTTGTGTACTAGCTAGAATTATCTTCACAACCATCTTGTATCAAATTTATTGTGTGCTATATTTCATGCTATATGTAAAATAAGCGGTATTGTAAGTTTGTAAAATATTGTGTAAAAGTTTGAACGCGAAATATTATTATAATCAGTTTTTCATATAGAATTGTAGTAGTTGAATTGTATATTAGCTACTAAGTATGAACTTAACGGGTAGGTACTACCCGAATTTAAACTTATAAAACGCTAATATGAAGAAAAAGCTTTTATAAATGAGTTCATATTATGCTACGAAATACTATTAACTACTCTTAATATTCTGTATGATTAACTTGTTCCATTTGACTATTTTGAAGGAAATGGCACCGACTACTCGACACACCGTGAATATGAATGAAGAGGAATTCCGTAATTTTCTAGCTTCAAACATAGCCGTAGTACAGGCTGCGCTACATACCAACAATAACCTTGGATCTAGCAGTACAGGAAATCGTGTAGGATGCACCTACAAAGAATTCACTGCCTGCAAACCTTTGGAATTTGATGGAACCGAAGGACCGATCGGATTGAAACGGTGGACCGAGAAGGTTGAATCGGTGTTTGCCATAAGTAAGTGTACTGAAGAGGACAAAGTGAAGTACACTACGCATACCTTCACAGGTTCTGCGTTAACATGGTGGAATACCTATCTAGAGCAAGTGGGACAAGATGATGCGTACGCACTACCGTGGTCAGCATTCAAGCACTTGATGAACGAGAAGTACCGTCCTAGAACTAAGTTCAATAAGCTCAAGACAGAACTTAGAGGGTTACGAACCCAAGGATTTGATATTACCACGTACGAAAGACGATTCACATAATTGTGCCTATTGTGTCCGGGAGCATTCGAAGATGAGGAAGAGAAGATCGACGCGTTTGTGAAAGGATTACCGGAAAGAATCCAAGAAGATATAAGTTCACACGAGCCCGCCTCTATACAACAGGCATGTAGAATGGCTCACAAACTAGTGAACCAGATTGAAGAAAGAATTAAAGAACAGACTGCTGAAGAGGCCAATGTGAAGCAAGTCAAAAGAAAGTGGGAGGAAAACGGTGATAAGAATCACCAATACAACAACAACAGCAATTACAACAATAATCGCAACAATTATCCCAACAATCGCAACATCAATCGCAACTACAACAAACGGCCCAACAACAACAACAACAACAACAGCAACAGCAACTACAACAATCATCCCAACAACAATAATAACCGCAACAACAACAACAATCAGAAGCAGCTATGCCAAAGGTGTGAAAAGTATCACTCGGGGTTCTGCACCAAATTTTGCAACAAGTGTAAAAGAAATGGTCATAGCGCGGCGAAGTGTGAGGTTTACGGACCAGGGGTTAATAGAACGAAAGGAACAAATGGTGTCGGAACGAGTAATGGCGGAGCAAGTAGTGTCGGAGCAAGTTATGCCAATGTAGTTTGTTATAAATGTGGAAAACCGGGCCACATCATTAGAAATTGCTCAAACCAGGAGAACACGAATGGACAAGGCCGCGGAAGAGTTTTCAATATTAATGCGGCAGAGGCACAGGAAGACCCGGAGCTTGTTACGGGTACGTTTCTTATTGACAATAAATCTGCTTACGTTTTATTTGATTCGGGTGCGGATAGAAGCTATATGAGTAGAGATTTTTATGCTAAATTAAGTTGTCCATTGACGCCTTTGGATAGTAAATTTTTACTCGAATTAGCAAATGGTAAATTAATTTCAGCAGATAATATATGTCGGAATCGAGAAATTAAACTGGTTAGCGAAACATTTAAGATTGATTTGATACCAGTAGAGTTAGGGAGTTTTGATGTGATAATCGGTATGGACTGGTTGAAAGAAGTGAAAGCAGAGATCGTTTGTTACAAAAATGCAATTCGCATTATACGAGAAAAAGGAAAACCCTTAATGGTGTACGGAGAAAAGGGCAACACGAAGCTACATCTTATTAGTAATTTGAAGGCACAAAAACTAATAAGAAAAGGTTGCTATGCTGTTCTAGCACACGTCGAGAAAGTACAAACTGAAGAAAAGAGCATCAATGATGTTCCCATTGCAAAAGAATTTCCCGATGTATTTCCGAAAGAATTACCGGGATTACCCCCACATCGATCCGTTGAATTTCAAATAGATCTTGTACCAGGAGCTGCACCAATAGCTCGTGCTCCTTACAGACTCGCACCCAGCGAGATGAAAGAACTGCAAAGCCAATTACAAGAACTTTTAGAGCGTGGTTTCATTCGACCAAGCACATCACCGTGGGGAGCTCCTGTTTTGTTTGTCAAGAAGAAAGATGGTACATTCAGGTTGTGTATCGACTACCGAGAGTTGAACAAACTTACCATCAAGAACCGCTACCCACTACCGAGAATCAACGACTTATTTGATCAACTACAAGGTTCGTCTGTTTATTCAAAGATTGACTTACGTTCCGGGTATCATCAAATGCGGGTGAAAGAAGATGATATTCCAAAGACTGCTTTCAGAACACGTTACGGTCATTACGAGTTTATGGTCATGCCGTTTGGTTTAACTAATGCACCAGCTGTGTTCATGGACCTTATGAACCGAGTGTGTGGACCATACCTTGACAAGTTTCTCATTGTTTTCATTGATGACATACTTATTTACTCAAAGAATGACCAAGAACACGGTGAACATTTGAGAAAGGTGTTAGAAGTATTGAGGAAGGAAGAATTGTACGCTAAGTTTTCAAAGTGTGCATTTTGGTTGGAAGAAGTTCAATTCCTCGGTCACATAGTGAACAAAGAAGGTATTAAGGTGGATCCGACAAAGATAGAAACTGTTGAAAAGTGGAAAACCCCGAAAACTCCGAAACACATACGCCAGTTTTTAGGACTAGCTGGTTACTACAGAAGGTTCATCCAAGACTTTTCCTGAATAGCAAAACCCTTGACTGCATTAACGCATAAAGGGAAGAAATTTGAATGGAATGATGAACAAGAGAAAGCGTTTCAGTTATTGAAGAAAAAGCTAACTACGGCACCTATATTGTCATTACCTGAAGGGAATGATGATTTTGTGATTTATTGTGACGCATCAAAGCAAGGTCTTGGTTGTGTATTAATGCAACGAACGAAGGTGATTGCTTATGCGTCTAGACAATTGAAGATTCACGAACAAAATTATACGACGCATGATTTGGAATTAGGCGCGGTTGTTTTTGCATTAAAGACTTGGAGGCACTACTTATATGTGGTCAAAAGTATTATATATACCGACCACAAAAGTCTTCAACACATATTTAATCAGAAACAACTGAATATGAGGCAGCGTAGGTGGATTGAATTATTGAATGATTACGACTTTGAGATTCGTTACCACCCGGGGAAGGCAAATGTGGTAGCCGATGCCTTGAGCAGGAAGGACAGAGAACCCATTCGAGTAAAATCTATGAATATAATGATTCATAATAACCTTACTACTCAAATAAAGGAGGCGCAACAAGGAGTTTTAAAAGAGGGAAATTTAAAGGATGAAATACCCAAAGGATCGGAGAAGCATCTTAATATTCGGGAAGACGGAACCCGGTATAGGGCTGAAAGGATTTGGGTACCAAAATTTGGAGATATGAGAGAAATGGTACTTAGAGAAGCTCATAAAACCAGATACTCAATACATCCTGGAACGGGGAAGATGTACAAGGATCTCAAGAAACATTTTTGGTGGCCGGGTATGAAAGCCGATATTGCTAAATACGTAGGAGAATGTTTGACGTGTTCTAAGGTCAAAGCTGAACATCAGAAACCATCAGGTCTACTTCAACAACCCGAAATCCCAGAATGGAAATGGGAAAACATTACCATGGATTTCATCACTAAATTGCCAAGGACTGGAAGTGGTTTTGATACTATTTGGGTAATAGTTGATCGTCTCACCAAATCAGCACACTTCCTGCCAATAAGAGAAGATGACAAGATGGAGAAGTTAGCACGACTGTATTTGAAGGAAGTCATCTCCAGACATGGAATACCAATCTCTATTATCTCTGATAGGGATGGCAGATTTATTTCAAGATTTTGGCAGACATTACAGCAAGCATTAGGAACTCGTCTAGACATGAGTACTGCCTATCATCCACAAACTGATGGGCAGAGCGAAAGGACGATACAAATGCTTGAAGACATGCTACGAGCATGTGTTATTGATTTCGGAAACAGTTGGGATCGACATCTACCGTTAGCAGAATTTTCCTACAACAACAGCTACCATTCAAGCATTGAGATGGCGCCATTTGAAGCACTTTATGGTAGAAAGTGCAGGTCTCCGATTTGTTGGAGTGAAGTGGGGGATAGACAGATTACGGGTCCGGAGATTATACAAGAAACTACCGAGAAGATCATCCAAATTCAACAACGGTTGAAAACCGCCCAAAGTCGACAAAAGAGCTACGCTGACATTAAAAGAAAAGATATAGAATTTGAAATTGGAGAGATGGTCATGCTTAAAGTTGCACCTTGGAAAGGCGTTGTTCGATTTGGTAAACGAGGGAAATTAAATCCAAGGTATATTGGACCATTCAAGATTATTGATCGTGTCGGACCAGTAGCTTACCGACTTGAGTTACCTCAACAACTCGCGGCTGTACATAACACTTTCCACGTCTCGAATTTGAAGAAATGTTTTGCTAAAGAAGATCTCACTATTCCAATAGATGAAATCCAAATCAACGAAAAACTTCAATTCATCGAAGAACCCGTCGAAATAATGGATCGTGAGGTTAAAAGACTTAAGCAAAACAAGATACCAATTGTTAAGGTTCGATGGAATGCTCGTAGAGGACCCGATTTCACCTGGGAGCGTGAAGATCAGATGAAGAAGAAATACCCGCATCTATTTCCAGAAGATTCGTCAACACCTTCAACAGCTTAAAATTTCGGGACGAAATTTATTTAACGGGTAGGTACTGTAGTGACCCGAACTTTTCCATGTTTATATATATTAATTGAGATTGATATTAATTGAGATTGATATCATCCAACCTCAAGAAATCTTTGTTTCTTACAGTAGGTTATCATTATAATACAAGGTAATAATCATATTCAAACTTTGGTTCAATTTCTATAACTATAACAATCTTATTTCAAGTGATGATCTTACTTGAACTTGTTTTCGTGTCATGATTCTGCTTCAAGAACTTCGAGCCATCCAAGGATCCGTTGAAGCTAGATCCATTTTTCTCTTTTCCAGTAGGTTTATCCAAGGAACTTAAGGTAGTAATGATGTTCATAACATCATTTGATTCATACATATAAAGCTATCTTATTCGAAGGTTTAAACTTGTAATCACTAGAACATAGTTTAGTTAATTCTAAACTTGTTCGCAAACAAAAGTTAATCCTTCTAACTTGACTTTTAAAATCAACTAAACACATGTTCAATATCTATATGATATGCTAACTTAATGATTTAAAACCTGGAGACACGAAAAACACCGTAAAACCGGATTTACGCCGTCGTAGTAACACCGCGGGCTGTTTTGGGTTAGTTAATTAAAAACTATGATAAACTTTGATTTAAAAGTTGTTATTCTGATAAAATGATTTTTATTATGAACATGAAACTATATCCAAAAATTATGGTTAAACTCAAAGTGGAAGTATGTTTTCTAAAATGGTCATCTAGACGTCGTTCTTTCGACTGAAATGACTACCTTTACAAAAATGACTTGTAACTTATTTTTCCGACTATAAACCTATACTTTTTCTGTTTAGATTCATAAAATAGAGTTCAATATGAAACCATAGCAATTTGATTCACTCAAAACGGATTTAAAATGAAGAAGTTATGGGTAAAACAAGATTGGATAATTTTTCTCATTTTAGCTACGTGAAAATTGGTAACAAATCTATTCCAACCATAACTTAATCAACTTGTATTATATGTTATGTAATCTTGAGATACCATAGGCACGTATACAATGTCTCGACCTATCATGTCGACACATCTACATATATTTCGGAACAACCATAGACACTCTATATGTGAATGTTGGAGTTAGCTATACAGGGTTGAGGTTGATTCCAAAATATATATAGTTTGAGTTGTGATCAATACTGAGATACGTATACACTGGGTCGTGGATTGATTCAAGATAATATTTATCGATTTATTTCTGTACATCTAACTGTGGACAACTAGTTGTAGGTTACTAACGAGGACAGCTGACTTAATAAACTTAAAACATCAAAATATATTAAAAATGTTGTAAATATATTTTTAACATACTTTGATGTATATGTATATATTGTTATAGGTTCGTGAATCAACCAGTGGCCAAGTCTTACTTCCCGACGAAGTAAAAATCTGTGAAAGTGAGTTATAGTCCCACTTTTAAAATCTAATATTTTTGGGATGAGAATACATGCAGGTTTTATAAATGATTTACAAAATAGACACAAGTACGTGAAACTACATTCTATGGTTGAATTATCGAAATCGAATATGCCTCTTTTTATTAAGTCTGGTAATCTAAGAATTAGGGAACAGACACCCTAATTGACGCGAATCCTAAAGATAGATCTATTGGGCCTAACAAACCCCATCCGAAGTACCGGATGCTTTAGTACTTCGAAATTTATATCATATCCGAAGGGTGTCCCGGAATGATGGGGATATTCTTATATTATGCATCTTGTTAATGTCGGTTACCAGGTGTTCACCATATGAATGATTTTTATCTCAATGTATGGGATGTGTATTGAAATATGAAATCTTGTGGTCTATTATTATTATGATTTGATATATATAGGTTAAACCTATAACTCACCAACATTTTTGTTGACGTTTTAAGCATGTTTATTCTCAGGTGATTATTAAGAGCTTCCGCTGTCGCATACTTAAATAAGGACGAGATTTGGAGTCCATGCTTGTATGATATTGTGTAAAAACTGCATTCAAGAAACTTATTTTGTTGTAACATATTTGTATTGTAAACCATTATGTAATGGTCGTGTGTAAACAGGATATTTTAGATTATCATTATTTGATAATCTACGTAAAGCTTTTTAAACCTTTATTGATGAAATAAAGGTTATGGTTTGTTTTAAAATGAATGCAGTCTTTGAAAAACGTCTCATATAGAGGTCAAAACCTCGCAACGAAATCAATTAATATGGAACGTTTTTAATCAATAAGAACGGGACATTTCATATACCATGCTAAGTCATGCATACACAAAACTAATAATAAGATATTAATTGAAAACGCTCATAGAGAACATTAAAAATGAGTAAAATGTCTTTTTTCGGCATCCTGACGACCTCGAATGTCAAGACACTATCTAGGAGTCTTGACGTTAGGGTCGTTTTAGGATGATCTCGAGAATTTCAGCCCAATCTGAAACCGAAGGTTATGCGCCGCCAAATGGTACTCCATCTGGCGGCGCATATTAATGATTTAAAAAGCGTGTTTAATGAAGTGATATTAGATTCAAATTTATATGCGTTATACATAATTACATTGCGAGTGAAATAATAGGCCATAAAACAATATGTACCATGCAAAGTCATGCATACACAAAAGGAATAATATGAATGAAAATGGTCAAAATCGAAAAAAGGCAAAATTGAAGGCTTTCGAGGTCTCGTTTCGAAAAATATTTGGGACAAACTGCCTACTGCAGTTTGCCAACGTATAGATCCCAAAAAAATACACGATTTGAAAAAAACAGTGACTAAATTGAAGATACGATTCAAAAGATACGATAGATCGAACATTTTGGCCAAAGACACAAAACACCAAGCACCACGAACCTTCGTTGCTGTTTGGTGCGTGATGATATTTTGCAGGGAAAGATGTCTTTTTCGGAATCTAGACGACCTCAAATGGCAAGCACGTTCAGAGAGTCTTGCTCGTTCGGCCGTTTTAGGGTGATCTTGAAAATTTCAGTAAAATCTGAAACCGAAGGTTATGCGCCGCCAAATGGTACTCCATCTGGCGGCGCCTACTAATGATTTAAAAAAACTTGTTTAATGAAGTGAAATTAGATTCAAATTTATACCCTTTTATACATAATTTCATTGCGAGTGAAATAAAAGGCCTTAAAACGATATATACCATGCTAAGTCATTCATACACAAAACTAATAATAAGATATAAATTGAAAACGTTCAAAGAGAACATTAAAAAAGAGTAAAATGTCTTTTTCGGCATCCTGACGGCCTCGAATGTCAAGACACTATTCAGGAGTCTTGACGTTAGGGTCGTTTTAGGGTGATTTCTAGAATTTCAGCACAATCTGAAACCGAAGGTTATGCGCTGCCAAATGGTACTCCATCTGGCGGCGCATATTAATGATTTAAAAATGCGTGTTTAATGAAGTGACATTAGATTCAAATTTATATATGTTATACATATTTACATAGCGAATGAAATAATAGGCCTTAAAACAATATGTACCATGCAAAGTAATGCAGACAAAAAAGGAATAATATGAATGAAAAATGGTCAAAATTGAAAAAAGGCAAAATTGAAGGCTTTCGAGGTCTCGTTTCGAAAAATATTTGGGTTAAACCGCCTACGGCAGTTTGCCAACGGATTGATTCCAAAAAAATACACGATTTGAAAAAAATGGTGACTAAATCGGAGCTACGAGTCAAAAGATACGATTGATCGAACATTTTGGCCAAAGACACAAACCACCAAGCACCACGAACCTTCGGTGGTGTTTGGTGCGTGATGATATTTTGCGAGGAAAGATGTCTTACTCGGAATCTAGACGACCTCGAATGGCAAGCACGTTCAGAGAGTCTTTCTCATTCGGCCGTTTTAGGGTGATCTTGAGAATTTCAGTACAATCTGAAACCAAAGGTTATGCGCCGCCCAATGGTACTTCATCTGGCGGTGCATACTAATGATTTAAAAAAAACGCTTTTAATGAAGTGACATTAGTTTCAAATTTATACCCTTTATACATAATTGCATTGCGAGTGAAATAACAGGCCTTAAAACGATATATACCATGCTAATTCATGCATACACAAAACTAATAATAAGATATTAATTGAAAACGCTCATAGAGAACATTAAAAATGAGTAAAATGTCTTTTTTCGGTATCCTGACGACCTCGAATGTCAAGACACTATCTGGGAGTCTTGACGTTAGGGTCGTTTTAGGGTGATCTCGAGAATTTCAGCCCAATCTGAAACCGAAGGTTTTGCGCCACCAAATGGTACTCCATCTGGCGGCGCATATTAATGATTTAAAAAAGCGTGTTTAATGAAGTGACATTAGATTCAAATTTATATGCGTTATACATAATTACATTGCGAGTGAAATAATAGGCCTTAAAACAATATGTACCATGCAAAGTCATGCATACACAAAAGGAATAATATGAATGAAAAATGGTCAAAATCGAAAAAGGTAAAATTGAAGGCTTTCTGTGACAACCCGAAAATTTCCAACCAAATTTAAACTTTAATCTTTATATGTTTCCGACACGATAAGCAATATTTGTTAAGTTAAATTTCAAGAATTTTAAACTATGTTCATACATTCATTAAACCTCGACCAAGTTCCAACGATTCACGAACCATTAAACGAATATGATTATATATGTATATGTGTATATATATTATAACTTGAAACGTAAACAAAATATTAGATTAAATACTTTATATGATTGTATCTGTTTCAAAATGTTTATCAATGGAATTAGAAGATAAGATCAAATGATTGAATTATCAGATATATTGAATTATGATTACAAGTCTCTGTTGAAAGGCCCACGTTGATTTTAGAAATCTTTCCATTTTAACAATATTCAGAAAATGGTAAAGTGATTTATAAATAAGAACAAATTGTCAATCATTGAGAACTAGACAAAGGATAGTGGAAGATTGAATCTCATAAAGACTCGATTGATCTATTTAGTTTCAAACGTACAAAAACGTTTTCAGTTTAAAAAGAACTTTATTATTAAAACGTATATAACTTTTATAAATATCTAGAACCACTTTTGACAACTCATTACTTAACTAGTATGATAAAGATAACGATATTTATATTTTATTTTATTAAACGATTTAAATTAATATTATATATATTTATACGCGTATTATACGTACATAGTTTTATACTTTTACTATACTTAAACTTTACATCTACTTTATTTTTACTTTACTTTAACTTTAATAATTCACTTTAATAATTCATATTTTAATAATTCACTTTAATAATTCATACTTTAATAATTCACTTTAATAATTCATACTTTAATAATTCACTTTAATAATTCATACTTTAATAATTCACTTTAATAATTCAAAAATCTATTATAAATAGAATTCATTAGGTTTCATTATTTCATAGAAACTTGAAAATATTTTTCTCTAAACTCTCTCAATCGATTTACATATATATATTTACTCCGTATTATTTCAAGATATTATTAGTATACATAAAATATTACGACGGAGTGCTGTCCGAGTGATTTCAAAATTGTTTTTCGAGTAGGATAGGATTAAGGAAATTATGGGTTATAGCTATGGAGGTGATTGAGTATGGTTCATGGGTATGCTCGTGAGGTCAATATAGTGTTTATCATTTCCGTTGCGTCTACGTACCTTTCCTGCAATATTGAATCTCAATATTGATACGTGAGTACTCATAATTTAACTTTTACATACTAATAGTGTATCCCTGACTAATGCTCGAGTATTTAGGATTATGCATGCTTGTACTTTTGATATTGCCCTTAGACAGGTTAGGTTGAATCTTGAATTAGTTACACTTGCGGTTGAGATAAGGTATAAGATATGCATGTCCTTGGAAAGCTAGTGAAAAATTAAGAACTTTTCCTTTAGATATCGAATGGTTTCGATGAACGGATTAGAAGTTATAATCAATTAAATTTTCGATATTTTTATTAAAAATGATTATTATTATCGTCGTTCTAGTTTTATCTTATTATTATTATCTTTATCAATAAAAGGGATTTATCATTAAAAATTGTTATTTTTTATTATTATTACTATCGTTATTATCGTTAAAGTTATAATTAGTATTATTATTATTATCCAATTATTATTATTATTATTAGTATTATTATTATTATTATCATTATTAATATATATATCATTATTTAAAAATGGTTATTGTTATTGTTATTATTATTATTACTATATTATCATTAAGATAATTATTAGTATTATCGTTAATAATGTTATAGTAACTATCATTATTAATATTAGTGTAATTAAAACAAATATTTGTAACACCTAATTATTTTGATTACTATAATTATCATTATTATGAACACGATATAAAAGACGATTAAAAGCTATTAAACGAAACGATTAGGAAATAATGAGTAAGAGTATCATGATGAAATTAAAATATTATAAGATATTGATTTAGATAAAATTATCGTTCTTATTATTTTTATCATTACTATTATTATTAAAAGTATCGTTAGTATTAAAACTATCATTTTAACAAAAATTATCATTTTAATAGAATTGTCATTGTTACTATAAAATATTATTATTATTATTATTATTATTTTAAATAGAATTATTATTTTAAAGATAATATTAAAAATTATCATAAATATTAAAGTTATCATAATTAGAATTACCGTTTTATCATAATGTCATCTTAGTAATTATAAATATTGATATTTTTATAATAATAATTATTATTACAAAATAATACAACTTTTACTTACTATCATTATAGATATTATTTTATCAAATAAATATGTGATACAAACATATTTTACTACGTGTAATAACTTACTTTAATAATACCTATCATATTATCTTTATGATATTAAATGAACCTGGCCTATAAATTTTATTACTTAATATATATAAAAGTATATTTTATTATATAAATTTAATATAAAATTTTATTTATTAATAAATAAATTATATTATTTACTCTAATAAATCTTTTAAAAATATTTAAAAATATAAAACGACGATATTTAAACTATATATTAATCATGTATAGATTTTTGGAAATTATTTTGAGTCAAATTTACTTTTGTTGACTTTTGCATATTAGTCTCGAGCATTAGGATTGTGGTACACTATGACTTGACCTAATTTGTTAGACAAATATTGACCAACACATAAATATATATAATTAATTTAGGTTCGTGAATCCGAGGCCAACCTTGCACTTGTTCAATGACGTTATATGTATTTTTACTACGAAATACAGTATGGTGAGATTCATTTGTCTTTTTACCCTTTATATTTTTGGGACTGAGAATACATGCGCTTTTATAAATGTTTGACAAAATAGACACAAGTAATTGAAACTACATTCTATGGTTGAATTATCGAAATCGAATATGCCCCTTTTTATTAAAGTCTGGTAATCTAAGAATTAGGAAACAGACACACTAATTGACGCGAATCCTAAAGATAGATCTATTGGGCCTAACAAACCCCATCCAAAGTACCGGATGCTTTAGTACTTCGAAATTTATATCATGTCCGAAGGAGGATCCCGGAATGATAGGGGATATTCTTATATGTATCTAGTTAATGTCGGTTACCAGGTGTTCACCATATGAATGATTATTTTTGTCTCTATGCATGGGACGTATATTTATGAGAACTGGAAATGAAATTCTTGTGGTCTATTAAAATGATGGAAATAAATGATTATGATAAACTAATGAACTCACCAACCTTTTGGTTGACACTTTAAAGCATGTTTATTCTCAGGTGTTAAAGAAATCTTTCGCTGTGCATTTGCTCATTTTAAAGATATTACTTGGAGTCTTTCATAGCATATTTTGAAGAACGTTGCATTCGAGTCATTGAGTTCATCAAAGATTATTATTAAATCAATTTATAGTTGGATAGTGGATATTATGAAATGGTATGCATGCCTATCAATTTTCGATGTAAAGAAAGTTTGTCTTTTAAAAACGAATGCAATGTTTGTAAAATGTATCATATAGAGGTCAAATACCTCGCAATGTAATCAACTATTGTGAATCGTTTATAATGTATATGAACGGGTCCTTTCAGTTGGTATCAGAGCGGTGGTCTTAGCGAACCAGGTCTGCATTAGTGTGTCTAACTGATAAGTCGATAGGATGCATTAGTAAGTCTGGACTTCGACCATGTCTGCATGTTAAAAGTTTTGCTTATCATTTTGTGTCGAAAATTAACTACTTATCATCCTCAGGAAATTACCTGCTTATCATTTTTAGTCTAAGACACGTCTTGCTGCATTGATTGCATGAATAGTGTATAGACAAAAATTCATATCTTAGCATATCTGCTAAATCATATCTTATCGTATCAGTTACTTTAAACTTTGCCTGACATATCCCGCAAAGTCCTCCGTAATCTACGAAATCTTTTGATCTATATATATATATATATATATATATATATATATATATATATATATATATATATATATATATATATATATATTCTATGTAATTAGAATACCATCCGTTAGCCAAAATCATTTCATATCAAAAAAAAAAATCCTTTATCCAATCGTACGAAATGGAATTCGTCATCAGTTCAAGTCACTCAGATTCCGAAATGGAATCCCATTCAAGCTCCGAAAGCAGTGTGACCGGAATAGATCAACCAATCAGTCATCACCTATTCTGGATGAATTGGGGATGGGTTCGTAGCCTCCTCAATCATTGGAGACAAGAAGAAGGTGATCCTTTCCATCCACCACATTTCCCTCTTGACGAAGAACCTGAAGCACTTACCGGCGAACCTGTCCGAAACACCATTTTCTCGCTCATTTCTAGAGTGTCTCGTCACGATTATATATTACATCAAATTTTAGATTTTATTTATCCGCTCGTCCGAACCGACAATCACCCCGGTGTAATAGAAGAAGTCAACGAGCTTCGCGCTCGGGTAGTGGCTTTGGAGAATATGGTGCAGAGATTACAAACACCAGCAGCAGCATCAGCAGCATAACTAGTACCACCATCATCAACGCCAACAGTACCATTACCACCTCCAACCACAACCGCGTCGTAAACCTCAACTTCACAATCTGTCCCACGAGCATCAACGTCATACGCACCATAGATACCAAGGAGTACCAACAACAATAACTGACGAAGTATTAATTCATAACTTCATTGGAGAAACATTCCGCGGTGATTATGTAATCTCTAAAGTCTTAGAGATTATCTAATCTAGCCCTAACCATAAATCAGTTAAGCAAACCAAAATGATAGAAGGAAGAGTAGAAACCCTGACAAAAATGGTGTGTGATTAACAAGCTAAACTTGCTTTACCAACAGCATCAACAGTACCGTCAGCGTTACCAGCATCGTCAGTACAGTCAACATCCGAATCAACAACACCGATAACATCACAAACTCCGTCAGTTCAAGAATCACTGTGGACATCATTACGAATCAATAATGTGTATATTGTATCAACGAGTTATGAAGAATTAACTCATTACCTCTAAAGAAATTATATGTATATTATATATATATATATATATATATATATATATATATATATATATATATATATATATATATATATATATATATATTTTGAAATAAATCTTTCCGTACTAAGCTATTGTGTGTGAATCTTAACTACTCGGTTAATTCATATTACAAATATGCAATAATGTACGTCCTTCGGCTGCAACTTAACCAGCGTTAACTACAATCTCTGTTGCAATTCAACAAATTCCAATTCATAATAAATCAAGTATATATTTGATTTTACACTTTCATCATCGATGTACCCGAAACTTTTCAGATAACATCATTCGTACTTTGCGAAATTCACAAGAATTCCACGAACCGAACATCATACATCAACAAATAACGAAGTATTGATTCATAATTTCAATGTCATTAAAGAAATACTGCGTAAAAGTTATGTACTTTTTAAAGCCTTTAGGGATTATTCAATTCTAGTTTCAACCGTAAATCAAATGAGTTTAATTTAACATTAACTCATTAAATCTATGTTACATCTGAAGAAAATATACATATATATATTTTTATAAAGACTGTAATAAAATTCTTTTGTACAAAATATTAATTGTGAAATTTTTTTTTTAACGGGTAGGTAATACCCGAGAGATATATAAATTCACAATTAATATGTTACATTCTTCGAATCTGATTCAGCAAATCATCCATTATACTCCCTACTTTCACAACAATATACATTCTTTTATAGAAATCAAAACAACCATACTCATTCAAAATTTAATTACATATTCTGATTTTGAAATCTCAAAATTTAACTTGAGATATGACCAAAATCATCACTCTTAGATCCTTACATCTTTCACAAGCTATATTTTGACTGCAAAACTGTGTTAGAATATCAAATGTATGTTAACGATTACAATCTGTGTTCAAACCCTTCGAAAATTTTTGAAGACACTTCGAATGATGAGCAATCGAGATGATGATCCAACCACATGTTACCCACAGTTATGTACCCGAAAAACTCTTGAAACTAAAGTAAAAGTTTAAACAACGTATCCGCGTCAGATTCTTTGGCATTTATTAGCAAAAATAACTTTGCGACTCCTATTCAAAGTAGCCAGTTTTGTCACAGCTCCAGCAAGTCAACTTCGACTTTTCAGTCAAACTAACCTTATTATAACCTTGAGATATACACCATCGTTACCAGGGAACCTTTTACATTCCACCACATTATTAGCAGATGTACCAACAACTTCATTACCCTTTGACTTTAGCCTCTCCAAAAAGTCATTATAATTATTCATTGAAACCCCATCATTTACTCATTCGCATCTTGTAATGAGAATTGCCATACGAATCATTGGGAATTAGCAATCAGTATTTTGAAATCTCGCAGCATGTCTACGCCAACAGTTATATGTGTATATATAACGTCTATCTTCTGGACTTAATTTGAATATGAAGTTTCTGAAAAACACTCCGAACTACGAATTGGTTCTCCGAAAATGGAAAAAAAAATGCTGATGAAGCAGCAAAAACTATAAACGACTTTAAATGGTAAAAGCTGGATGATAATGATGAAGTGTACTGGCAAAGCGCAGAAAAAGAGAAGTTTTGGAACTAAAAAACGGATTGAGCAAAGTAGGAAGGAGGCTGTGGACAAATTATAAAGACTGAACCTGACTTCAAAGGATCCAAATGATTCAGTACCTACTGAAGTCATTAATGAATACCTTGCTCCTGACTCTAAACCCCTGCGGACAATATTCTTCATCATCCTCTGATATTAGAAATTCTAAAATATCATCATATCTTTCATTATAAATATCCTCCATATTTCTGAAGATATTTTCTTAATTTTTCTTATTTTAAATCATTTACCTCTTCGCGCTATCTGTATTACATCATAAAAGAAACTATTTTAGTTTCTAAATTCTGAAACATTCAAGTTTAAAATAGGAATATTTTGAAGTAGTGTTGGGAACTGAAGCATGAATTAGTATAATATAATGACACTTGATCAATGTGATTATATTACAGTAAGTCATGCTGAGTTTCTAAATGGAACGTGACGATTCACAGATCATAACATCATCATGTGCCATGTTATATGACTCTTGTATTCTATTTAACCTCTAAAATATCAAGAAAATATTTCTTGATGATTCGGCCTTTTCCAAGGTATTCTAGTAATTTGACAAGTCAAGATCGTGCCATCACAATTTCCTTCCTAGAACATTAACAATGTTCATTCCGAAATTCATATCTGTGAATTCTGGACCATTACAAGCGGTGCTTAATCGCAAGAAGAAGAAACGAAAGGACAAAACTCCGAAATAGAAATTGGGGTATAAATTGCAGCAAATAAAAGAGAGCATTAACTGTGAATGATAATGATTATAGAAGACAGAAGCAGAGACTTTGAAATATAAGGGAACATATAAAGCCCAACAACAAACCAGAAATTATAAACCATATATATCGATGCATATAGCAATATAAAGACACGTGAGAACTAGAAACACTATAAACCCAAGAGTATAGTAGAAGTAAATAGATTCTTCCAGCGTTAGATGAAAAAGAAGAATGACCGATATGAAAGTTAGAAGTATATTGAGAATCAGAACTGGATGGAGCATATTGATGAGTACTTTAAAATATGAGTTGAGGGGGAAAGAATAGAAGGTGATGAAACATGACTAGGAACTTAGAAATCAATAGATTTAACTCACTCAATGGCGGAATAAGTGAATCAAACCCTCTAGTGAATAGGTTAAGTTTTTTTTTTGATTAATTTAGTCAAACCACAACTAAATCAAGTGTGATTAGATCAACACCTAGAGCTATTATTCACCACCTGGGTGATTTGGACTGAGAGAGAGAATCGGAGGAGCTCACTAGATCTGAGTGTGTGTAACAAATGAGAGGCTTAACCTAAAATGAAGAACATAAGACTTTATATACCCCTACTGTTGACTCACCCATACGATTCATTCATCACACGTACGAGTTGGCTTCATCAGCCGTACGGGTGATCACTCACTCATGTCTTCTCATTTAGGTTATAATTGTGACTTAGCTCAGCATCAACCGTGCGTATGAGCTTATCAGCCGTACTAGTGAGGCTTCACTCGTACGTCTGACTAAGTCTAACATAGTCAAACATCTAAATCTCGTTCCTGCAGTTCCTGTAACCACATACAAACACGGATAGGATAATAACGAGCAATCATGGTGGCCTGTAAACTGTTGTACCTGCAATGGACGTGGGAAGATGTCTAGGGACTTGCATAAAATGCATCAACAGAAGGTGTGAGTTGTAAGGAAACGAAGGAGGTGAATTTATAAGAAAATCTCCGAAAGAACAATTAAAATGGACGATCACATTTAAAGAGGATCCTAATTCCCTTGAGTACTGGAGAGTCAAATCTTATTAAGAAGATTTTCTTCAAATCCCTTAAAATCTGGGAATCAATCATATCTACGTCAAATGATAAGATGAATCTACACTTACTCATTTCACTCTTCTATGTTAGCTTCATTCGTACTCTTCATATAAATGGATTGTTTATCCAAATTATTCGCTGATGATAAAACTCTAATTTTCAGCCCGTATGCATCATGAAAACATACTTATTATCATTCATGACCTTTCCACTCAAATTTCGGGACGAAATTTCTTTAACGGGTAGGTACTGTGACAACCCGGAAATTTCCAACCAAATTTAAACTTTAATCTTTATATGTTTCCGACACGATAAGCAATATTTGTTAAGTTAAATTTCAAGAATTTTAAACTATGTTCATACATTCATTAAACCTCGACCAAGTTCCAACGATTCACGAACCATTAAACGAATATGATTATATATGTATATGTGTATATATATTATAACTTGAAACGTAAACAAAATATTAGATTAAATACTTTATATGATTGTATCTGTTTCAAAATGTTTATCAATGGAATTAGAAGATAAGATCAAATGATTGAATTATCAGATATATTGAATTATGATTACAAGTCTCTGTTGAAAGGCCCACGTTGATTTGAGAAATCTTTCCATTTTAACAATATTCGGAAAATGGTAAAGTGATTTATAAATAAGAACAAATTGTCAATCATTGAGAACTAGACAAAGGATAGTGGAAGATTGAATCTCATAAAGACTCGATTGATCTATTTAGTTTCAAACGTACAAAAACGTTTTCAGTTTAAAAAGAACTTTATTATTAAAACGTATATAACTTTTATAAATATCTAGAACCACTTTTGACAACTCATTACTTAACTAGTATGATAAAGATAACGATATTTATATTTTATTTTATTAAACGATTTAAATTAATATTATATATATTTATACGCGTATTATACGTACATAGTTTTATACTTTTACTATACTTAAACTTTACCTCTACTTTATTTTTACTTTACTTTAACTTTAATAATTCACTTTAATAATTCATACTTTAATAATTCACTTTAATAATTCATACTTTAATAATTCACTTTAATAATTCATACTTTAATAATTCACTTTAATAATTCATACTTTAATAATTCACTTTAATAATTCAAAAATCTATTATAAATAGAATTCATTAGGTTTCATTATTTCATAGAAACTTGAAAATATTTTTCTCTAAACTCTCTCAATCGATTTACATATATATATTTACTTCGTATTATTTCAAGATATTATTAGTATACATAAAATATTACGACGGAGTGCTGTCCGAGTGATTTCGAAATTGTTTTTCGAGTAGGATAGGATTAAGGAAATTATGGGTTATAGCTATGGAGGTGATTGAGTATGGTTCATGGGTATGCTCGTGAGGTCAATATAGTGTTTATCATTTCCGTTGCGTCTACGTACCTTTCCTGCAATATTGAATCTCAATATTGATATGTGAGTACTCATAATTTAACTTTTACATACTAATAGTGTATCCCTGACTAATGCTCGAGTATTTAGGATTATGCATGCTTGTACTTTTGATATTGCCCTTAGACAGGTTAGGTTGAATCTTGAATTAGTTACACTTGCGGTTGAGATAAGGCATAAGATATGCATGTCCTTGGAAAGCTAGTGAAAAATTAAGAACTTTTCCTTTAGATATCGAATGGTTTCGATGAACGGATTAGAAGTTATAATCAATTAAATTTTCGATATTTTTATTAAAAATGATTATTATTATCGTCGTTCTAGTTTTATCTTATTATTATCATTATTATTATTATCTTTATCAATAAAAGGGATTTATCATTAAAAATTGTTATTTTTTTATTATTATTACAATCGTTATTATCGTTAAAGTTATAATTAGTATTATTATTATTATCCAATTATTATTATTATTATTATTATTATTAGTATTATTATTATTATTATCATTATTAATATATATATCATTATTTAAAAATGGTTATTGTTATTGTTATTATTATTATTACTATATTATCATTAAGATAATTATTAGTATTATCGTTAATAATGTTATAGTAACTATCATTATTAATATTAGTGTAATTAAAACAAATATTTGTAACACCTAATTATTTTGATTACTATTATTATCATTATTATGAACACGATATAAAAGACGATTAAAAGTTATTAAACGAAACGATTAGGAAATAATGAGTAAGAGTATCATGATGAAATTAAAATATTATAAGATACTGATTTAGATAAAATTATCGTTCTTATTATTTTTATCATTACTATTATTATTAAAAGTATCGTTAGTATTAAAACTATCATTTTAACAAAAATTATCATTTTAATAGAAATGTCATTGTTACTATAAAATATTATTATTATTATTATTTTAAATAGAATTATTATTTTAAAGATAATATTAAAAATTATCATAAATATTAAAGTTATCATAATTAGAATTACCGTTTTATCATAATGTCATCTTAGTAATTATAAATATTGATATTTTTATAATAATAATTATTATTACAAAATAATACAACTTTTACTTACTATCATTATAGATATTATTTTATCAAATAAATATGTGATACAAACATATTTTACTACGTGTAATAACTTACTTTAATAATACCTATCATATTATCTTTATGATATTAAATGAACCTGGCCTATAAATTTTATTACTTAATATATATATAATTATATTTTATTATATAAATTTAATATAAAATTTTATTTATTAATAAATAAATTATATTATTTACTCTAATAAATCTTTTAAAAATATTTAAAAATATAAAACGACGATATTTAAACTATATATTAATCATGTATAGATTTTTGGAAATTATTTTGAGTCAAATTTACTTTTGTTGACTTTTGCATATTAGTCTCGAGCATTAGGATTGTGGTACACTATGACTTGACCTAATTTGTTAGACAAATATTGACCAACACATAAATATATATAATTAATTTAGGTTCGTGAATCCGAGGCCAACCTTGCACTTGTTCAATGACGTTATATGTATTTTTACTACGAAATACAGTATGGTGAGTTTCATTTGTCTTTTTACCCTTTATATTTTTGGGACTGAGAATACATGCGCTTTTATAAATGTTTGACAAAATAGACACAAGTAATTGAAACTACATTCTATGGTTGAATTATCGAAATCGAATATGCCCCTTTTTATTTAAGTCTGGTAATCTAAGAATTAGGGAACAGACACCCTAATTGACGCGAATCCTAAAGATAGATCTATTGGGCCTAACAAACCCCATCCAAAGTACCGGATGCTTTAGTACTTCGAAATTTATATCATGTCCGAAGGAGGATCCCGGAATGATAGGGGATATTCTTATATGTATCTAGTTAATGTCGGTTACCAGGTGTTCACCATATGAATGATTATTTTTGTCTCTATGCATGGGACGTATATTTATGAGAACTGGAAATGAAATTCTTGTGGTCTATTAAAATGATGGAAATAAATGATTATGATAAACTAATGAACTCACCAACCTTTTGGTTGACACTTTAAAGCATGTTTATTCTCAGGTGTTAAAGAAATCTTCCGCTGTGCATTTGCTCATTTTAAAGATATTACTTGGAGTCTTTCATAGCATATTTCGAAGAACGTTGCATTCGAGTCATTGAGTTCATCAAAGATTATTATTAAATCAATTTATAGTTGGATAGTGGATATTATGAAATGGTATGCATGCCTGTCAATTTTCGATGTAAAGAAAGTTTGTCTTTTAAAAACGAATGCAATGTTTGTAAAATGTATCATATAGAGGTCAAATACCTCGCAATGTAATCAACTATTGTGAATCGTTTATAATGTATATGAACGGGTCCTTTCACTTTCGAGGTCTCGTTTCGAAAAATATTTGGGTTAAACCGCCTACGGCAGTTTGCCAACGTATAGATCCCGAAAAAATACACGATTTGAAAAAAACGGTGACTAAATCGGAGATACGAGTCAAAAGATACGATAGATCGAACATTTTGGCCAAAGACACAAAACACCAAGCACCACGAACCTTCGGTGCTGTTTAGTGCGTGATGATATTTTGCAGGGAAAGATGTCTTTTTTGGAATCTAGACGACCTCAAATGGCAAGCACGTTCAGAGAGTCTTGCTCGTTCAGCCGTTTTAGGGTGATCTTGAAAATTTCAGTAAAATCTGAAACCGAAGGTTATGCGCCGCCAAATGGTACTCCATTTTGCGGCGCCTACTAATGATTTAAAAAAATTTGTTTAATGAAGTGACATTAGATTCAAATTTATACCCTTTTATACATAATTTCATTGCGAGTGAAATAAAAGGCCTTAAAAAGATATATACCATGCTAAGTCATGCATACACAAAACTAATAATAAGATATAAATTGAAAACGTTCAAAGAGAACATTAAAAATGAGTAAAATATTTTTTTTCTGCATCCTGACGACCTCGAATGTCAAGACACTATTCAGGAGTCTTGACGTTAGGGTCGTTTTAGGGTGATCTCGAGAATTTTAGCACAATCTGAAACCGAAGGTTATGCGCCGCCAAATGGTACTCCATCTGGCGGCGCATATTAATGATTTAAAAAAGCGTGTTTAATGAAGTGACATTAGATTCAAATTTATATATGTTATACATATTTACATAGCAAATGAAATAATAGGCCTTAAAACAATATGTACCATGCAAAGTCATGCATACAAAAAAGGAATAATATGAATGAAAAATGGTCAAAATCGAAAAAAGGCAAAATTGAAGGCTTTCGAGGTCTCGTTTCGAAAAGTATTTGGGTTAAACCGCCTACGGCAGTTTGCCAACGGATTGATTCCAAAAAAATACACAATTTGAAAAAAATGGTGACTAAATCGGAGCTACGAGTCAAAAGATACGATTGATCGAACATTTTGGCCAAAGACACAAACCACCAAGCACCACGAACCTTCGGTGGTGTTTGGTGCGTGATGATATTTTGCGAGGAAAGATGTCTTATTCGGAATCTCGATGACCTCGAATGGCAAGCACGTTCAGAGAGTCTTGCTCATTCGGCCGTTTTAGGGTGATCTTGAGAATTTCAGTACAATCTGAAACCGAAGGTTATGCGCCGCCCAATGGTACTCCATCTGGCGGCGCATACTAATGATTTAAAAAAAACACGTTTAATGAAGTGACATTAGTTTCAAATATATACCCTTTATAAATAATTGCATTGCGAGTGAAATAACAGGCCTTAAAACGATATATACCATGTTAATTCATGCATACACAAAACTAATAATAAGATATTAATTGAAAACTCTCATATAGAACATTAAAAATGAGTAAAATGTCTTTTTTCGGCATCCTGACGACCTCGAATGTCAAGACACTATTCAGGAGTCTTGACGTTAGGGTCGTTTTAGGGTGATCTCGAGAATTTCAGCACAATCTGAAACCGAAGGTTATGCGCCGCCAAATGGTACTCCATCTGGCGGCGCATATTAATGATTTAAAAAAGCGTGTTTAATGATGAGAAATTAGATTCAAATTTATATGCGTTATACATAATTACATTGTGAGTGAAATAATAGGCCATAAAACAATATGTACCATGCAAAGTCATGCATACACAAAAGGAATAATATGAATGAAAAATGGTCAAAATCGAAAAAAGGCAAAATTGAAGGCTTTCGAGGTCTTGTTTCGAAAAATATTTGGGACAAACTGTGATGACCCGGAGATTTTCGAACAAATTTAAACTTTAACCTTTATATATATCCGACACGATAAGCAAATCTGTAATGTTTGAGTCTCGAAAGTGTTGAAACTATATTCATTTAATCAAATACCCTTTGACCATGCCAAGCGATTCACGAACAATTACGTGTAAATAAATATATATGTATATATACATGTGTTCTTATTAGATTGACATATATTATAAAACATTGAACGGATTAGTTGATATGAACATAAGCTATGAGATCTATTTTATGAACTTGGAAATGCTATCAAGGTATTGAATAGATAATACTTTACATGAACGTATTTGTTCGATGTAAGTTAATCAACAAGATTAAAAGATGATATCAAATGATTGAATTACCAGATACATTGATTTATGATTTCGAGTCTCTGTTATGAGGCCCACTTTGAATTAGAAAACTCTTACTTTTAACGGTATTCGGAATAAATGGTAATGTGATTTACAAGTAAGAATAAAGTATCACTTATTGGGAGTTAGACAAAAGTTAGTGGAGAATCGAATTTCATAATACTCGATTTATCATATAGAAGGAATAATTGGGATAAGATTCGTTGACTAGATAAACCCTTTTGATATGTTATATTAAGTTATTTTATTTAGAAAGTTAAGAAAATTAATTAAACATCTACGCATACAAGAATTAAATTAAATTAAGTTTTAAAGCATAAACGTTATAGGATTTTCGATTATGTAAATGATCTTAAATTATACTTTGAAATATATCTAGTTTTGAAAAGTTAACTAGTATGATATTAGATAAATATTTCAAAAATATGTATTGTGTATAAGATTAAAAATTTTAAATAGATATATATATTTAATTAGTCATAAAACGTTTTGATTTTTAAACTAATATTAATAAATAGACTTTGATAAATAACAAGATTATGAATTATAAAAGGAAATGACCAAAATACTCAAAAGTTTAAGTTACACTTTGAGTGGGTTAATTTTTCATTTATTAAGTCTATATTTTGATAAAGGTACGAGTCATAAAACGTCCTGATTTAAAATAATATATTTTGATAAATAACGAGTCATTGATTTATAGAAGTAAATGACCACAACGGTCAATTTTATAAGTTATATTTTTATAAAAGAAATTTATTGATGAGTGAGTCTAATTTTTGTGAAAGGTACACGTCACGTAACTTAAAAGGCTAGTTTTCTAAACGTACGAAAGTGCGCCCGAAAAATCGAAAGTGGTACATGAGTCGTGAGACCACGACCGTGTCATTTTTGTAAAAATTATATTTTTACCATGAACGTAAATATAATATAATATTTAATTAATTCTAAAGATTAAATATATTAAATATTAAATAATATTATAAAATCTATATATAAAGTTTAGTTGGACGTATTTATGTGATGTTATGTTAGGCGCAAATTACGGACCTTATTTCCTTCATCACTCCGAGATTGCGCAGTTAATGGGTCCCAGCAACATTATATAAATCTAGAACGCGTTTTTTTGTTCAAACGGAATTCATTATTTTCATTCTTCCATTCTCTCGTCTCTCAAATCTCTCTACATATATATTAATTATAATTATTATTATTAATAATATTATTAATAAGATCAATATTTATTTTATGATTAGGAGTATTATTATTAGTAGTATTATTATTATTATACATAAAATATTACGACGAGTTCATGAGCGGGTCATTTCAAGACAAGTTTTATGAGTAGGATAGGGCTAGGGAAATTATGGGTTATGGCTATGGAGGTGATGGGTAATGTTCGGGGGTTATGCTCGTGGGTCAAATCTAGTGTTTGTCATCTCCGTTGCGTCTACGTACCTTTCCTACAATATTGAACCTCAATATTGATACGTTCGTGAATCCGAGGCCAACCTTGCATTTGTTCAATGATGTTATATGTATTTTTACTACAAAATACAGTATGGTGAGTTTCATTTGCTCCCTTTTTATATATATTTTTGGGCTGAGAATACATGCGCTGATTTATAAATGTTTTACGAAATAGGCACAAGTACTAAAACTAATTCTATGTGGGTTTAAACCAGAAATATACCCTTAGCTTGGTAACATTAAACTACTTGTCTATGTACGGTAGGCGCGAATCCTAAAGATAGATCTATTGGGTCTGACAAACCCCATCCTAACTATGGGATGCTTTAGTACTTCGAGGTTATTTTAAACACACCTAATCTGGTGTACTTCAGAGGGTAAAACATGAACGTTAAGGCTTGTTACCGGGTGCCTACAACTTATAGAATACTTTTATACACTTGCGAGTGTACATATATTTATAAACGGAAATCTTGTGGTCTATTAATATATTGAAATGATTATTATGATAAACCTATGAACTCACCAACCTTTTGGTTGACACTTTAAAGCATGTTTATTCTCAGGTATTAAAGAAATCTTCCGCTGTGCATTAGCTCATTTTAAGGATATTACTTGGAGTCATTCATGGCATATTTTGAAAGACGTTGCATTCGAGTCATTGAGTTCATCAAGATTATTATTATGTCAATTATAGTTGGATGTATTATGAAATGGTGTGCATGCCGTCAACTTTCGTTGTAAAGAAAGTTTGTCTTTTAAAAATGAATGCAATGTTTGTAAAATGTATCATATAGAGGTCAAATACCTCGCGATGTAATCAACTATTGTGAATCGTTTATAATGTATATGAACGGGTCCTTTCAGTTGGTATCAGAGCGGTGGTCTTAGCGAACCAGGTCTTGCATTAGTGTGTCTAACTGATAGTTGTTAAGATGCATCAGTGAGTCTGGACTTCGACCGTGTCTGCATCTCAAAAGTTTTGCTTATCATTTTTAGTCTGAAATCATCTACTTACCACCCTTAGGAAATTACCTGCTTATCATTCTTAAGTCTAGACGCGTTTTCCTACATTTATTGCATAATAGTGTATAGACGAATTCTTATCTTAGCATATCTGTTACTGTGAACTTTGACTGACATCTTTCAAAGATTCCTCCGTAATTTATGGGATTTTGGTATTATATATACATATGTAAATTATGTATTGAAGAATAACAAATCTAAATTCTACAATCTATTTCATACAAAAAAAAAAATCTTTCCCTGATCATACAAGATGCATCCCTCAACCAGTTTGAGTTCCTCGGATTCCGACAGCTATGCCGATATGGATTTCCACATGAGCTCCGAAAGCAGCGTGACCGGAATGGATCAACCAATTAGCCATCATCTATTCTGGATGAATTGGGGATGGGTTCATAATCTACTTAACCATTGGAGACAAGAAGAAGGTGATCCCTTTCATCCACCACATTGCTCTCTTGGCAATGAACCTGAAGCACTTACTGGCGAACCTGTCCGAAACACCATTTTCTCTCTCATTTCCAGAGTATCTCACCATGATTATATACTACACCAAATTCTCGATCTTATTTATCCACTCGTCCGAACCGACAATCACCCCGGTGTAATAGAAGAAGTCAACGAGCTTCGCGCTCGGGTAGTGGCTTTGGAGAATATGGTGCAAAGGTTACAAACACCAGCAGGAGCACCAGCAGCATAACCAGTACCACCATCAACAACATCAACAGTACCATTACCACCACCAACAACAACCGCATCGCAAACCTCAACTTCACAATCTGTCCCACGAGCATCGACGTCATACGCCATGTAGATACCAAGGAATACCACAACGATTAAGTATTGATTCATAACTTCATTGGGGAAACATTCTACGACGATTATCTAATTTCTAAAGTTTAGAAATTATCTATCCTAGCCTTAACCATAAATCAAATGAGTTTAATTTAATATTAACTCATTAAATCTATATTACATCTGAAGAAATATACACATATATATTTCCATAAAGACTGTAATAAAATTCTTTTGTACAAAATATTAATTGTGAATTTTTTTTTTTAACGGGTAGGTAATACCCGAGAGATATATAAATTCACAATTAATATGTTACATTCTTCGAATCTGATTCAGGAAGTCATCCATTATACTCCCTACTTCCACAACAATATACATTCTTTTCTAGAAATCAAAACAACCATACTCATTCAAAATCTAATTACATATTCTGATTTTAAAATCTCAGAAATCGATTCAAGATATAACCGAAATCATCACTCTTAGATTCCTACATCTTTCAAAACTATACTTTGACTTCAAAACTGTCCTAGAACCTCATTTCTATTCATGGAACTCACAAAAATATTTGTATCATTCAAAATCTTAGAACATCATATGTATATTAACAATTACAATATGTGTTCAAACACTTCGAAATTCCTAAAGACATGCGAGATGATTATCCAACCACACATTACCCACTGTCATGCACCTGAAAAGCTCTCGAAACCAAATTTATAGTTTAACATGTATCCATATCAGATCCTTTGATATTTATTACCAAATATAATTTTTCAATCTCTTTCCAAAATAGACAGTTTTGTCACAGCTCCAGCAAATCACCTACATTTGTTTATACGAATAAACCCTTCATCATGGTTACCGGGGAACCTTTCATATCTCGTCACATTAGCAGTAAACTTATCAACAACTTCATTAACCTTCGACTTAAGCCTCTCCGAAAATCCACTATACTTATTCATTAAAACCCCATCATGTACTCACTTACATCCTGTAACAATAATTGTCACACCAACTACTGGGAATTATCAATCAGTATTTTGAATTTCGCGACAATTTTACGTCAAAAGTTATACATATAACGTCTATCTCCTAGACTTACATACTTCGAATGTGAATTTTCTGAAAAACATCCCAAAATATGAACTAGTTCTCCGAAATTGGAAAAATGCTGATGAAGTAGCAAAAACTGTAAACGACTTTAACAGTCAAAAGTTTGATGATAAAGAATAGTATGGTGGTAAAGCTGAGAAAAAGAGAAGGTTTGAAACTGGAAAACGGATTGAGCAGACCATGAAGGAGGCTGTGGACAAATCACAAAGACTAAACCTGCCTTCAAAGGATCAAAATGATTCAGTGTCTACTGAAATCGTTAGCAAACAACTTACTTCTTATTCTAAACCTTCACAGACAAATCTTCTTCATCATCCATATTATCGTATCTTTTATTATAATATCTTCGATATTCCTGAAGATATTTTCACAACTATTCTTATCTGAAATCTTTTATCTCTTCGCAATATCTGCGTTACAACATAAAAAGAAACAGTGTTAGTTTCTAAATTCTAAAAAAAAAATTTGAACTTAAAATATGAATGTTTTTGAAGTGGTGTTGGGAACTGAGGCATGGGTTAGTATAATATAATGACACTTGATCAACGTCATTATATTACAATAATTCATGCTGAGTTTCTAATGGACGTGATGATTCACAGAACATACCGTCATCATGTGTCATTTACACGACTCTTGCATTCTACTTAATCTCTAAATATATCAAGAAAATATTTCTTGATGATTCGGTCTTTTCCAGGATATTCTGGTAATTTGACAAATCAAGATTGTACCCTTTCAAATTCCTTCTTAGAACATTAACAATGTTCATTCCGAAATCCATAGTTAGGAATTCCGGACCATTACCAGAGTTATTTAATCGCAAGAAGAAGAAACGAAAGGACAAAGCTCCGAAATAGAAATTTGGGGTATAAACCGCAGCAAATAGAAGAGAGCATTAACTATGTATGACGATGACTATAGAAGACAGAAGAAGGGACATCGAAATATAAGGGAGAGAGTAAAATCTAACAACAACCCGGAAATTACAACCCGTATATATCAATGCATATAGTAATGTAAAGACATGGGAGAACTAGAAACACTATAAACCCAAGAGTATAATAGAAGTAAATGGATTCTTCCGGTGGCAGACTAAAAAGAAGAATGACAGATATGAACGTTAGGAGTATATCAAGGATCAGGATGGGATGGAGCATATTAACGAATATTTTAAAGTATGAATTGAGGAATGAAGAATAGAAGATGTGAGTTGTAAAGAAATGGAGAGGGTGGATTATTAGGAAAATATTCGACAGAGCAATCGAAGCAGATTATCGCGTTTAACCAAAGAATATCTGAATCTCCTCAATTACCGAAGAATCAAATCTTAATATGAAGATTTCTTCTAAATTCCTTAAATTCCGGAAATCAATCTTGACTACGACACCGGTTAAGTCAAACTTACTTTTATTCATTTTCACTCTTAAGTGATAGCTTCATTCGTACTCTTCACAAAAACAAATCGTTTTATCTATATTAATCAATGATGATAAAATACTATTTATCAGTTCACATACGTCATGAAAACATTCTTACTGTTAGCCATGACGACCTCTATCAAATTTCGGGACGAAATTTCTTTTAACGGGTAGGTACTGTGATGACCCGGAGATTTCTGAACAAATTTAAACTTTAACCTTTATATATATCCGACACGATAAGCAAATCTGTAATGTTTGAGTCTCGAAAGTGTTGAAACTATATTCATTTAATCAAATACCCTTTGACCATGCCAAGCGATTCACGAACAATTACGTGTAAATAAATATATATGTATATATACATGTGTACTTATTAGATTGACATATATTATAAAACATTGAACGGATTAGTTGATATGAACATAAGCTATGAGATCTATTTTATGAACTTGGAAATGCTATCAAGGTATTGAATAGATAATACTTTACATGAACGTATTTGTTCGATGTAAGTTAATCAACAAGATTAAAAGATGATATCAAATGATTGAATTACCAGATACATTGATTTATGATTTCGAGTCTCTGTTATGAGGCCCACTTTGAATTAGAAAACTCTTACTTTTAACGGTATTCGGAATAAATGGTAATGTGATTTACAAGTAAGAATAAAGTATCACTTATTGGGAGTTAGACAAAAGTTAGTGGAGAATCGAATTTCATAATACTCGATTTATCATATAGAAGGAATAATTGGGATAAGATTCGTTGACTAGATAAACCCTTTTGATATGTTATATTAAGTTATATTATTTAGAAAGTTAAGAAAATTAATTAAACATCTACGCATAGAAGAATTAAATCAAATTAAGTTTTAAAGCATAAACGTTATAGGATTTTCGATTATGTAAATGATCTTAAATTATACTTTGAAATATATCTAGTTTTGAAAAGTTAACTAGTATGATATTAGATAAATATTTCAAAAATATGTATTGTGTATAAGATTATAAATTTTAAATAGATATATATATTTAATTAGTCATAAAACGTTTTGATTTTTAAACTAATATTAATAAATAGACTTTGATAAATAACAAGATTATGAATTATAAAAGGAAATGACCAAAATACTCAAAAGTTTAAGTTACACTTTGAGTGGGTTAATTTTTCATTTATTAAGTCTATATTTTGATAAAGGTACGAGTCATAAAACGTCCTGATTTAAAATAATATATTTTGATAAATAACGAGTCATTGATTTATAGAAGTAAATGACCACAACGGTCAATTTTATAAGTTATATTTTTATAAAAGAAATTTATTGATGAGTGAGTCTAATTTTTGTGAAAGGTACACGTCACGTAACTTAAAAGGCTAGTTTTCTAAACGTACGAAAGTGCGCCCGAAAAATCGAAAGTGGTACATGAGTCGTGAGACCACGACCGTGTCATTTTTGTAAAAATTATATTTTTACCATGAACGTAAATATAATATAATATTTAATTAATTCTAAAGATTAAATATATTAAATATTAAATAATATTATAAAATATATATATAAAGTTTAGTTGGACGTATTTATGTGATGTTATGTTAGGCGCAAATTACGGACCTTATTTCCTTCATCACTCCGAGATTGCGCAGTTAATGGGTCCCAGCAACATTATATAAATCTAGAACGCGTTTTTTTGTTCAAACGGAATTCATTATTTTCATTCTTCCATTCTCTCGTCTCTCAAATCTCTCTACATATATATTAATTATAATTATTATTATTAATAATATTATTAATAAGATCAATATTTATTTTATGATTAGGAGTATTATTATTAGTAGTATTATTATTATTATACATAAAATATTACGACCAGTTCATGAGCGGGTCATTTCAAGACAAGTTTTATGAGTAGGATAGGGCTAGGGAAATTATGGGTTATGTCTATGGAGGTGATGGGTAATGTTCGGGGGTTATGCTCGTGGGTCAAATCTAGTGTTTGTCATCTCCGTTGCGTCTACGTACCTTTCCTACAATATTGAACCTCAATATTGATACGTTCGTGAATCCGAGGCCAACCTTGCATTTGTTCAATGATGTTATATGTATTTTTACTACAAAATACAGTATGCTGAGTTTCATTTGCTCCCTTTTTATATATATTTTTGGGCTGAGAATACATGCGCTGATTTATAAATGTTTTACGAAATAGGCACAAGTACTAAAACTAATTCTATGTGGGTTTAAACCAGAAATATACCCTTAGCTTGGTAACATTAAACTACTTGTCTATGTACGATAGGCGCGAATCCTAAAGATAGATCTATTGGGTCTGACAAACCCCATCCTAACTATGGGATGCTTTAGTACTTCGAGGTTATTTTAAACACACCTAATCTGGTGTACTTCAGAGGGTAAAACATGAACGTTAAGGCTTGTTACCGGGTGCCTACAACTTATAGAATACTTTTATACACTTGCGAGTGTACATATATTCATAAACGGAAATCTTGTGGTCTATTAATATATTGAAATGATTATTATGATAAACCTATGAACTCACCAACCTTTTGGTTGACACTTTAAAGCATGTTTAATCTCAGGTATTAAAGAAATCTTCCGCTGTGCATTAGCTCATTTTAAGGATATTACTTGGAGTCATTCATGGCATATTTTGAAAGACGTTGCATTCGAGTCATTGAGTTCATCAAGATTATTATTATGTCAATTATAGTTGGATGTATTATGAAATGGTGTGCATGCCGTCAACTTTCGTTGTAAAGAAAGTTTGTCTTTTAAAAACGAATGCAATGTTTGTAAAATGTATCATATAGAGGTCAAATACCTCGCGATGTAATCAACTATTGTGAATCGTTTATAATGTATATGAACGGGTCCTTTCACAAACCGCCTACGGCAGTTTGCCAACGTATAGATCCCGAAAAAATTAACGATTTGAAAAAAACGGTGACTAAATCGGAGATACAAGTCAAAAGATACGATAGATCGAACATTTTGGCCAAAGACACAAAACACCAAGCACCACGAACCTTCGGTGCAGTTTGGTGCGTGATGATATTTTGCAGGGAAAGATGTCTTTTTCAGAATCTAGACGACCTAAAATGGCAAGCACGTTCAGAGAGTCTTGCTCGTTCGCCCGTTTTAGGGTGATCTTGAAAATTTCAGTAAAATCTGAAACCGAAGGTTATGCGCCGCCAAATGGTACTCCATCTAGCAGCGCCTACTAATGATTTAAAAAAACTTGTTTAATGAAGTGAAATTAGATTCAAATTTATACCCTTTTATACATAATTTCATTGCGAGTGAAATAAAAGGCCTTAAAACGATATATACCAAGCTAAGTCATGCATACACAAAACTAATAATAAGATATAAATTGAAAACGTTCAAAGAGAACATTAAAAATGAGTAAAATATCTTTTTCGGCATCCTGACGACCTCGAATGTCAAGACACTATTCAGGAGTCTTGACGTTAGGGTCGTTTTAGGGTGATCTCGAGAATTTCAGCACAATCTGAAACCGAAGGTTATGCGCCACCAAATGGTACTCCATCTGGCGGTGCATATTATTGATTTAAAAAAGCGTGTTTAATGAAATGACATTAGATTCAAATTTATATGAGTTATACATATTTAAATAGCGAATGAAATAATAGGCCTTAAAACAATATGTACCATGCAAAGTCATGCATACACAAAAGGAATAATATGAATGAAAAATGGTCAAAATCGAAAAAAGGCAAAATTGATGGCTTTCGAGGTCTCGTTTCGAAAAATATATGGGTTAAACCACCTTTGGCAGTTTGCCAACGGATTGATTCCAAAAAATACACGATTTGAAAAAAATGGTGACTAAATCGGAGCAACAAGTCAAAAGATACGATAGATCGAACATTTTGGCCAAAGACACAAACCACCAAGCACCACGAACCTTCGGTGCTGTTTGGTGCGTGATGATATTTTGCAAGGAAAGATGTCTTTTTCAGAATCTAGACGACCTCAAATGGCAAGCACGTTCAGAGAGTCTTGCTCGTTCGCCCGTTTTAGGGCGATCTTGAAAATTTCAGTAAAATCTGAAACCGAAGGTTATGCGCCGCCAAATGGTACTCCATCTAGCGGCGCCTACTAATGATTTAAAAAAATGTGTTTAACGAAGTGACATTAGATCCAAATTTATACCCTTTTATACATAACTGCATTGCGAGTGAAATAATAGGCCTTAAAACGATATATACCATGCTAAGTCATGCATACACAAAACTCATAATAAGATATAAATTGAAAACATTTAAAGAGAACATTAAAAATGAGTAAAATATCTTTTTTCGGCATCCTGACGACCTTGAATGTCAAACACTATCCAGGGGTCTTGATGTTAGGGTCGTTTTAGGGTGATCTCGAGAATTTCAGCACAATTTGAAACCGAAGATTATGCGCCGCCAGATGGTACTCCATCTGGCGGCGCATATTAATTATTTAAAAAACCGTGTTTAATGAAGTGACATTATATTCAAATTTATATTCATTATACATATTTACATAGCGAATGAAATAATAGGCCTTAAAACAATATGTACCATGCAAAGTCATGCATACACAAAAGGAATAATATGAATGAAAAATGGTCAAAATCGAAAAAGGTAAAATTGAAGGCTTTTGAGGTCTCGTTTCGAAAAATATTTGGGACAAACTGCATACGGCAGTTTGACAACGGATAGATCCTGAAAAATACACGATTTGAAAAAAACGGTGACTAAATCGGAGCTACGAGTCAAAAGATATGATAGATCGAACGTTTGGCCAAAGACACAAAACACCAAGTGACACGAACCTTCGGTGGTGTTTGGTGCGTGATGATATTTTGCGGGGAAAGATGTCTTTTTTGGAATCTAGACGACCTTGAATGGCAAGCACGTTTAAGAGAGTCTTGCTCGTTCGGCCGTTTTAGGGAGATCTTGAGAATTTCAGTACAATCTGAAACCGAAGGTTATGTGCCGCCAAATGGTACTCCACATGGCGGCGCATACTAGTGATTTAAAAAAACTTGTTTAATGAAGTGACATTAGATTCAAATTTATACCCTTTTACACATAATTGCATTGTGAGTGAAATAAAAAGAATTAAAATGATATATACCATGCTAAGTAATGCATACACAAAACTAATAATAAGATATAAATTGAAAACGATCAAAGAGAACATTAAAAAAGAGTAAAATGTCTTTTTCGGCATCCTGATGGCATCGAATGTGAAACACTATCCAGGAGTCTTGACGTTAGGGTCGTTTTAGGGTGATTTCGAGAATTTCAGCACAATCTGAAACCGAAGGTTAAGCGCCGCCAAATGGTACTCCATCTGGCGGCGCATACTAATGATTTAAAAACGCGTGTTTAATGAACTGACATTAGATTAAAATTTATATACGTTATACATATTTACAAAGCGAATGAAATAATAGGCCTTAAAACAATATGTTCCATGCAAAGTCATGCATACACAAAAGGAATGATATCAATGAAAAATGGTCAAAATCGAAAAAAGGTAAAATTGAAGGCTTTCGAGGTCTCGTTTCGAAAAATATTTGGGGCAAACCGCCTACGGCCATTTTCCAACGGATAGATCCCAAAAAAATACATGATTTGAAAAAAACGGTGACTAAATCGGAGCTACGAGTCAAAAGATACGATAGATCGAACATTTTGGCCAAAGACACAAAACACCAAGCACCACGAACCTTCGGTGATGTTTGGTGCTTGATGATATTTTGCAGGGAAAGATGTTTTTTTCGGAATCTAGACGACCTCGAATGGCAAGCACGTTCAGAGAGTTTAGCTCGTTCGGCCATTTTAGGGTGATCTTGAGAATTTCAGTACAATCTGAAACCGAAGGTTATGCGCCACCAGATGGTTCTACATCCGGCGGCGCATATTAGTGATTTAAAAAAACGCGTTTCATGAAGTGACATTAGTTTCAAATTTATACCCTTTTATTCATAATTGCATTGCGAGTGAAATAACAGGCCTTAAAATGATAAATACCATGCTAAGTCATGCATACACAAAACTCATAATAAGATATTAATTGAAAACGTTCAAAGAGAACATTAAAAATGAGTAAAATGTATTTTTTGGGCATCCTGACGATCTCGAATGTCAAACACTATCCAGGAGTCTTGACGTTAGGGTCGTTTTAGGGTGCTCTCAAGAATTTCGGCACAATCTGAAACCGAAGGTTATGCGCCGCCAGATGGTACTCCATCTGGCGGCGCATACTAATGATTTAAAAAAGCGTGTTTAATGAAGTGACATTAGATTCAAATTTATATGCGTTATACATATTTACATAGCGAATGAAATAATAGGCCTTAAAACAATATGTACCATGCAAAGTCATGCATACACAAAAGGAATAATATGGATGAAAAATGGTCAAAATCGAAAAAAGGTAAAATTGAAGGCTTTCGAAGTCTCGTTTCGAAAAATATTTGGGACAAACCGCATAATGCAGTTTGTCAACGGATAGATCCCTAAAAATACACGATTTGAAAAAACGGTGACTAAATCGGATCTACGAGTCAAAAGATACGATAGATCGAACATTTTGGCCAAAGACACGAAACACCAAGCGACACGAACCTTCGGTGGTGTTTGGTGCGTGATGATATTTTGCGGGGAAAGATGTCTTTTTTGGAATCTAGATGACCTTGAATGGCAAGCACGTTCAAGAGAGTTTTGCTCGTTCAGCCGTTTTAGGGTGATTTGAGAATTTCAGCACAATCTGAAATCGAAGGTTATGCGCCACCAGATGGTACTCCATCTGGCGGCGCATACTAGTGATTTAAAAAAGCGTTTTTAATGAAGTGACATTAGATTCAAATTTATACCCTTTTATACATAATTGCATTACGAGTGAAATAACAGGCCTTAAAACGATATATACCATGCTAAGTCATGCATACACAAAACTCAAAATAAGATATTAATTGAAAACGTTCAAAGAGAACATTAAAAATGAGTAAAATGTATTTTTTTGGCATCCTGACGACCTCGAATGTGAAACACTATCCAGGAGTCTTGACGTTAGGGTCGTTTTAGGGTGATCTCGAGAATTTCAGCACAATCTGAAACCGAAGGTTATGCGCCGCCAGATGGTACTCCATCTGGCGGCGCATACTAATGATTTAAAAAAGCGTGTTTAATGAAGTGACATTAGATTCAAATTTATATGCGTTATACATATTTACATAGTGAATGAAATAATAGGCCTTAAAACAATATGTACCATGCAAAGTCATGCATACACAAAAGGAATAATATGAATGAAAAATGGTCAAAATCGAAAAAAGGCAAAATTGAAGGCTTTCGAGGTCTCGTTTCGAAAAATATTTGGGTTAAACCGCATACGGCAGTTTGCCAACGGATTGATTCCAAAAAAATACACGATTTGAAAAAAATGGTGACTAAATCGGAGCTACGAGTCAAAAGATACGATTGATCGAACATTTTGGCCAAAGACACAAACCACCAAGCATCACGAACCTTCGGTGGTGTTTGGTGCGTGATGATATTTTGCGAGGAAAGATGTCTTATTCGGAATCTAGACGTCCTCGAATGGCAAGCACGTTCAGAGAGTCTTGCTCATTCGGCCGTTTTAGGGTGATCTTGAGAATTTCAGTACAATCTGAAACCGAAGGTTATGCGCCGCCCAATGGTACTCCATCTGGCGGCGCATACTAATGATTTAAAAAAAACGCATTTAATGAAGTGACATTAGTTTCAAATTTATACCCTTTATACATAATTGCATTGCGAGTGAAATAACTGGCCTTAAAACGATATATACCATGCTAATTCATGCATACACAAAACTAATAATAAGATACTAATTGAAAACGCTCATATAGAACATTAAAAATGAGTAAAATGTCTTTTTTCGGCATCCTGACGACCTCGAATGTCAAGACACTATCTGGGAGTCTTGACGTTAGGGTCGTTTTAGGGTGATCTCGAGAATTTCAGCCCAATCTGAAACCGAAAGTTATGCGCCGCCAAATGGTACTCCATCTGGCGGCACATATTAATGAATTAAAAAAGCGTGTTTAATGAAGCGAAATTAGATTCAAATTTATATGCGTTATAAATAATTACATTGCGAGTGAAATAATAGGCCATAAAACAATATGTACCATGCAAAGCCTTACATACACAAAAGGAATAATATGAATGAAAAATGGTCAAAATCGAAAAAAGGCAAAATTGAAGGCTTTCGAGGTCTCGTTTCGAAAAATATTTGGGGCAAACTGCCGTATTTTTCGAACAAACCGCCTACGGCAGTTTGCCAACGTATAGATCCCGAAAAATACACGATTTGAAAAAAACGGTGACTAAATCGGAGATACGAGTCAAAAGATACGATAGATCGAACATTTTGGCCAAAGACACAAAACACCAAGCACCTTGAACCTTCGGTGCTGTTTGGTGCGTGATGATATTTTACAGGGAAAGATGTCTTTTTCAGAATCTAGACGACCTCAAATGGCAAGCACGTTCAGAGAGTCTTGCTCGTTTGGCCGTTTTAGGGTGATCTTGAAAATTTCAGTAAAATCTGAAACCGAAGGTTATGCGCCGCCAAATGGTACTCCATCTGGCGGCGCCAACTAATGATTTTAAATAAACTTGTTTAATAAAGTGACATTAGATTCAAATTTATACCCTTTTATAGATAATTTCATTGCGAGTGAAATAAAAGGCCTTAAAACGATATATACCATGTTAAGTCATGCATATACAAAACTAATAATAAGATATAAATTGAAAACCTTCAAAGAGAACATTAAAAATGAGTAAAATATCTTTTTTCGGCATCCTGACGACCTCGAATGTCAAGACACTATTCAGGAGTCTTGAAGTTAGGGTCCTTTTAGGGTGATCTCGAGAATTTCAGCACAATCTGAAACTGAATGTTATGCGCCGCCAAATGGTACTCCATCTGGCGGCGCATATTAATGATTTAAAAAAGCGTGTTTAATTAACTGACATTAGATTCAAATTTATACCCTTTTATTCATAATTGCATTACGAGTGAAATAACAGGCCTTAAAACGATATATACCATGCTAAGTCATGCATACACAAAACTCATAATAAGATATTAATTGAAAACGTTCAAAGAGAACATTAAAAATGAGTAAAATGTATTTTTTGGGCATCCTGACGATCTCGAATGTCAAACACTATCCAGGAGTCTTGACGTTAGGGTCATTTTAGGGTGATCTCGAGAATTTTGGCGCAATCTGAAACCGAAGGTTATGCGCCGCCAGATGGTACTCCATCTGGCGGCGCATACTAATGATTTAAAAAAGCGTGTTTAATGAAGTGACATTAGATTCAAATTTATATGCGTTATACATATTTACATAGCGAATGAAATAATAGGCCTTAAAACAATATGTACCATGCAAAGTCATGCATACACAAAAGGAATAATATGAATGAAAAATGGTCAAAATCGAAAAAAGGTAAAATTGAAGGCTTTCGAGGTCTCGTTTCGAAAAATATTTGGGACAAACCACATACTGCAGTTTGCCAACGGATAGATCCCTAAAAATACACGATTTGAAAAAAACGGTGACTAAATCGGATCTACGAGTCAAAAGATACGATAGATCGAACGTTTTGGCCAAAGACACGAAACACCAAGCGACACGAACCTTCGGTGGTGTTTGGTGCGTGATGATATTTTGCGGGGAAAGATGTCTTTTTTGGAATCTATACGACCTCGAATGGCAAGCACGTTCAAGAGAGTTTTGCTCGTTCAGCCGTTTTAGGGTGATCTTCAGAATTTCAGCACAATCTGAAACCGAAGGTTATGCGCCACCAGATGGTACTCCATCTGGCGGCGCATACTAATGATTTAAAAAAGCATTTTTAATGAAGTGACATTAGATTCAAATTTATACCCTTTTATACATAATTGCATTACGAGTGAAATAACAGGCCTTAAAACGATATATACCATGCTAAGTCATGCATACACAAAACTCAAAATAAGATATTAATTGAAAACGTTCAAAGAGAACATTAAAAATGAGTAAAATGTATTTTTTTGGCATCCTGACGACCTCGAATGTCAAACACTATCCAGGAGTCTTGACGTTAGGGTCGTTTTAGGGTGATCTCGAGAATTTCAGCACAATCTGAAACCGAAGGTTATGCGCCGACAGATGGTACTCCATCTGGCGGCGCATACTAATGATTTAAAAAAGCGTGTTTAATGAAGTGACCTTAGATTCAAATTTATATGTGTTATACATATTTACATAGCGAATGAAATAATAGGCCTTAAAACAATATGTACCATGCAAAGTCATGCATACACAAAAGGAATAATATGAATGAAAAATGGCCAAAATCGAAAAAAGGTAAAATTGAAGGCTTTCGAGGTCTCGTTTCGAAAAATATTTGGGACAAACTGCCTACGGAGTTTGCCAACGGATAGATCCCGAAAAAATACGCGATTTGAAAAAAACGGTGACTAAATCGGAGCTACGAGTCAAAAGATACGATAGATCGAACATTTTGGCCAAAGACACAAAACACCAAGCACCACGAACCTTCGGTGATGTTTGGTACGTGATGATATTTTGCGGGGAAAGATGTCTTTTTCGGAATCTAGACGACCTCAAATGGAAAGCACGTTTATAGAGTTTTGCTCGTTCGGCCGTTTTAGGGTGATCATGAGAATTTCAGTACAATCTGAAACCGAAGGTTATGCGCCGCCATATGGTACTCCATCTGGCGGCGCATATTAGTGATTTAAAAAAACGTGTTTAATGAAGTGACATTAGATTCAAATTTATACCCTTTTATACATAATTGCATTGCGAGTGAAATAACAGGCCTTAAAATGATATAAACCATGCTAAGTCATGCATACACAAAACTCATAATAAGATATTAATTGAAAACGTTCAAAGAGAACATTAAAAATGAGTAAAATGTCTTTTTTTGGCATCCTGATGACCTCGAATATAAAACACTATCCAAGAGTCTTGACGTTAGGGTCATTTTAGGGTGATCTCGAGAATTTCAGCACAATCTGAAACCGAAGGTTATGCGCCGCCAGATGGTACTCCATCTGGCGGCGCATACTTATAATTTAAAAAAGCGTGTTTAATGAAGTGACATTAGATTCAAATTTATACCCTTTTATTCATAATTGCATTGCGAGTGAAATAACAGGCCTTAAAACGATATATACCATGCTAAGTCATGCATACACAAAACTCATAATAAGATATTAATTGAAAACGTTCAAAGAGAACATTAAAAATAAGTAAAATGTATTTTTTCGGCATCCTGACGATCTCGATAGTCAAACACTATCCAGGAGTCTTGACGTTAGGGTCGTTTTAGGGTGATCTCGAGAATTTCGGCACAATCTGAAACCGAAGTTTATGCGCCGCCAGATGGTACTCCATCTGGCAGCGCATACTAATGATTTAAAAAAGCGTGTTTAATGAAGTGACATTAGATTCAACTTTATATGCGTTATACATATTTACATAGCGAATGAAATAATAGGCCTTAAAACAATATGTACCATGCAAAGTCATGCATACACAAAAGAAATAATATGAATGAAAAATGGTCAAAATCGAAAAAAGGTAAAATTGAAGGCTTTCGAGGTCTCGTTTCGAAAAATATTTGGGACAAACCACATACTGCAGTTTGCCAACGGATAGATCCCTAAAAATACACGATTTGAAAAAAACAGTGACTAAATTGGATCTACGAGTCAAAAGATACGATAGATCGAACGTTTTGGCCAAAGACACGAAACACCAAGCGACACGAACCTTCGGTGGTGTTTGGTGCGTGATGATATTTTGCTGGGAAAGATGTCTTTTTTGGAATCTAGAAGACCTCGAATGGCAAGCACGTTCAAGAGAGTTTTGCTCGTTCAGCCGTTTTAGGGTGATCTTGAGAATTTCAGCACAATCTGAAACCGAAGATTATGCGCCACCAGATGGTACTCCATCTGGCGGCGCATACTAATGATTTAAAAAAGCATTTTTAATGAAGTGACATTAGATTCAAATTTATAACCTTTTATACATAATTGCATTACGAGTGAAATAACAGGCCTTAAAACGATATATACCATGCTAAGTCATGCATACACAAAACTCAAAATAAGATATTAATTGAAAACGTTCAAAGAGAACATTAAAAATGAGTAAAATGTATTATTTTGGCATCCTGACGACCTCGAATGTCAAACACTATCCAGGAGTCTTGACGTTAGGGTCGTTTTAGGGTGATCTCGAGAATTTCAGCACAATCTGAAACCGAAGGTTATGCGCCGCCAGATGGTACTACATCTGGAGGCGCATACTAATGATTTAAAAAAGCGTGTTTAATGAAGTGACATTAGATTCAAATTTATATGCGTTATACATATTTACATAGCGAATGAAATAATAGGCCTTAAAACAATATGTACCATGCAAAGTCATGCATACACAAAAGGAATAATATGAATGAAAAATGGCCAAAATCGAAAAAAGGTAAAATTGAAGGCTTTCGAGGTCTCGTTTCAAAAAATATTTGGGACAAACCGCCTACGGAGTTTGCCAATGGATAGATCCTGAAAAAATACACGATTTGAAAAAAACGGTGACTAAATCGGAGCTACGAGTCAAAAGATACGATAGATCGAACATTTTGGCCAAAGACACAAAACACCAAGCACCAAGAACCTTCGGTGATGTTTGGTACGTGATGATATTTTGCGGGGAAAGATGTCTTTTTCGGAATCTAGACGACCTCAAATGGCAAGCACGTTTAGAGAGTTTTGCTCGTTCGGCCGTTTTAGGGTGATCATGAGAATTTCTGTACAATCTGAAACCGAAGGTTATGCGCCGCCATATGGTACTCCATCTGGCGGCGCATATTAGTGATTTAAAAAAACGTGTTTAATGAAGTGACATTAGATTTAAATTTATACCCTTTTATACATAATTGCATTGCGAGTGAAATAACAGGCCTTAAAATGATATAAACCATGCTAAGTCATGCATACACAAAACTCATAATAAGATATTAATTGAAAACGTTCAAAGAGAACATTAAAAATGAGTAAAATGTCTTTTTTTGGCATCCTGATGACCTCGAATATCAAACACTATCCAAGAGTCTTGACGTTAGGGTCATTTTAGGGTGATCTCGAGAATTTCAGCACAATCTGAAACCGAAGGTTATGCGCCGCCAGATGGTACTCCATCTGGCGGCGCATACTAATGATTTAAAAAAGCGTGTTTAATGAAGTGACATTAGATTCAAATTTATACCCTTTTATTCATAATTGCATTGCGAGTGAAATAACAGGCCTTAAAACGATATATACCATGCTAAGTCATGCATACACAAAACTCATAATAAGATATTAATTGAAAACGTTCAAAGAGAACATTAAAAATAAGTAAAATGTATTTTTTCGGCATCCTGACGATCTCGATAGTCAAACACTATCCAGGAGTCTTGACGTTAGGGTCGTTTTAGGGTGATCTCGAGAATTTCGGCACAATCTGAAACCGAAGTTTATGCGCCGCCAGATGGTACTCCATCTGGCAGCGCATACTAATGATTTAAAAAAGCGTGTTTAATGAAGTGACATTAGATTCAACTTTATATGCGTTATACATATTTACATAGCGAATGAAATAATAGGCCTTAAAACAATATGTACCATGCAAAGTCATACATACACAAAAGGAATAATATGAATGAAAAATGGTTAAAATCGAAAAAGGTAAAATTGAAGGCTTTCGAGGTCTCGTTTCGAAAAATATTTGGGACAAACCACATACTGCAGTTTGCCAACGGATAGATCCCTAAAAATACACGATTTGAAAAAAACGGTGACTAAATCGGATCTACGAGTCAAAAGATACGATAGATCGAACGTTTTGGCCAAAGACACGAAACACCAAGCGACACGAACCTTCGGTGGTGTTTGGTGCGTGATGATATTTTGCGGAGAAAGATGTCTTTTTTGGAATCTAGACGACCTCGAATGGCAACCACGTTCAAGAGAGTTTTGCTCGTTCAGCCGTTTTAGGGTGATCTTGAGAATTTCAGCACAATCTGAAACCGAAGGTTATGCGCCACCAGATGGTACTCCATCTGGCGGTGCATACTAATGATTTAAAAAAGCATTTTTAATGAAGTGACATTAGATTCAAATTTATACCCTTTTATACATAATTGCATTACGAGTGAAATAACAGGCCTTAAAACGATATATACCATGCTAAGTCATGCATACACAAAACTCAAAATAAGATATTAATTGAAAACGTTCAAAGAGAACATTAAAAATGAGAAAAATGTATTTTTTCGGCATCCTGACGATCTCGAATGTCAAACACTATCCAGGAGTCTTGACGTTAGTATCATTTTAGGGTGATCTCGAGAATTTCGGCACAATCTGAAACCGAAGGTTATGCGCCGCCAGATGGTACTCCATCTAGCGGCACATACTAATGATTTAAAAAAGCGTGTTTAATGAAGTGACATTAGATTCAAATTTATATGCGTTATACATATTTACATAGCGAATGAAATAATAGGCCTTAAAACAATATGTACCATGCAAAGTCATGCATACACAAAAGGAATAATATGAATGAAAAATGGTCAAAATCAAAAAAAGGTAAAATTGAAGGCTTTCGAGGTCTCGTTTCGAAAAATATTTGGGACAAACCGCATGCGGCAGTTTGCCAACGGATAGATCCCTAAAAATACACGATTTGAAAAAAACGGTGACTAAATCGGATCTACGAGTCTAAAGATACGATAGATCAAACATTTTGGTCAAAGACACGAAACACCAAGCGACACGAACCTTCGGTGGTGTTTGGTGCGTGATGATATTTTGCGGGGAATGATGTCTTTTTTGGAATCTAGACGACCTCGAATGGCAAGCACATTCAAGAGAGTTTTGCTCGTTCAGCCGTTTTAGGGTGATCTTGAGAATTTCAGCACAATCTGAAATCGAAGGTTATGCGCCACCAGATGGTACTCCATCTGGCGGCGCATACTAATGATTTAAAAAAGCGTTTTTAATCAAGTGACATTAGATTCAAATTTATACCCTTTTATACATAATTGCATTACGAGTGAAATAACAGGCCTTAAAACGATATATACCATGCTAAGTCATGCATACACAAAACTCAAAATAAGATATTAATTGAAAACGTTCAAAGAGAACATTAAAAATGAGTAAAATGTATTTTTTTGGCATCCTGACGACCTCGAATGTCAAACACTATCCAGGAGTCTTGACGTTAGGGTCGTTTTAGGGTGATCTCGAGAATTTCAGCACAATCTGAAACCGAAGGTTATGCGCCGACAGATGGTACTCCATCTGGCGGCGCATACTAATGATTTAAAAAAGCGTGTTTAATGAAGTGACCTTAGATTCAAATTTAAATGTGTTATACATATTTACATAGCGAATGAAATAATAGGCCTTAAAACAATATGTACCATGCAAAGTCATGCATACACAAAAGGAATAATATGAATGAAAAATGGCCAAAATCGAAAAAGGTAAAATTGAAGGCTTTCAAGGTCTCGTTTCGAAAAATATTTGGGACAAACCGCCTACGGAGTTTGCCAACGGATAGATCCCGAAAAAATACACGATTTGAAAAAAACGGTGACTAAATCGGAGATACGAGTCAAAAGATACGATAGATCGAACATTTTGGCCAAAGACACAAAACACCAAGCACCACGAACCTTCGGTGGTGTTTGGTGTGTGATGATATTTTGCAGGGAAAGATGTCTTTTTTGGAAACTAGACGACCTCAAATGGAAAGCACGTTCAGAGAGTTTTGCTCGTTCGGCCATTTTAGGGTGATCTTGAGAATTTCAGTACAATCTGAAATCGAAGGTTATGCGTCGCCCAATGGTACTCCATCTGGCGGCACATACTAATGATTTAAAAAAACGCGTTTAATGAAGGGACTTTAGTTTCAAATTTACACCCTTTATACATAATTGCATTGCGAGTGAAATAACAGGCCTTAAAACGATATATACCATGCTAAGTCATGCATACACAAAACTAATAATAAGATATTAATTGAAAACGTTCATAGAGAACATTAAAAATGAGTAAAATGTCTTTTTTGGCATCCTGATGACCTCGAATGTCAAATAGTATCCAGGAGTCTTGACGTTAGGGTCGTTTTAGGGTGATCATGAGAATTTCAGTACAATCTGAAACCGAAGGTTATGCGCCGCCATATGGTACTCCATCTGGCGGCGCATACTAATGATATAAAAAAGCGTGTTTAATGAAGTGACATTAGATTCAAATTTATACCCTTTTATACATAATTGCATTGCGAGTGAAATAACAGGCCTTAAAATGATATAAACCATGCTAAGTCATGCATACACAAAACTCATAATAAGATATTAATTGAAAACGTTCAAAGAGAACATTAAAAATGAGTAAAATGTCTTTTTTTGGCATCCTGATGACCTCGAATATCAAACACTATCCAGGAGTCTTGACGTTAGGGTCGTTTTAGGGTGATCTCGAGAATTTCAGCACAATCTGAAACCGAAGGTTATGCGCCTCCAGATGGTACTCCATCTGGCGGCGCATACTAATGATTTAAAAAAGCGTGTTTAATGAAGTGACATTAGATTCAAATTTATATGCGTTATACATATTTACATAGCGAATGAAATAATAGGCCTTAAAACAATATGTACCATGCAAAGTCATGCATACACAAAAGGAATAATATGAATGAAAAATGGTCAAAATCAAAAAAACGTAAAATTGAAGGCTTTCGAGGTCTCGTTTCGAAAAATATTTGGGACAAACCACATACTGCAGTTTGCCAACGGATAGATCCCTAAAAATATATGATTTGAAAAAAATGGTGACAAAATCGGATCTACGAGTCAAAAGATACGATAGATCGAACGTTTTGGCCAAAGACAAGAAACACCAAGCGACACGAACCTTCGGTGGTGTTTGGTGCGTGGTGATATTTTGCGGGGAAAGATGTCTTTTTTGGAATCTAGACGACCTCGAATGGCAAGCACGTTCAAGAGATTTTTGCTCGTTCAGCCGTTTTAGGGTGATCTTGAGAATTTCAGCACAATCTGAAACCGAAGGTTATGCGCCACCAGATGGTACTCCATCTGGCGGCGCATACTAATGATTTAAAAAATCATTTTTAATGAAGTGACATTAGATTCAAATTTATACCCTTTTATACATAATTGCATTACGAGTGAAATAACAGGCCTTAAAACGATATATACCACGCTAAGTCATGCATACACAAAACTCAAAATAAGATATTAATTGAAAACGTTTAAAGAGAACATTAAAAATGAGTAAAATGTATTTTTTTGGCATCCTGACGACATCGAATGTCAAACACTATCCAGGAGTCTTGATGTTAGGGTCGTTTTAGGGTGATCTCGAGAATTTCAGCACAATCTGAAACCGAAGGTTATGCGCCGCCAGATGGTACTCCATCTCGCGGCGCATACTAATGATTTAAAAAAGCGTGTTTAATGAAGTGACATTAGATTCAAATTTATATGCGTTATAGATATTTACATAGCGAATGAAATAATAGGCCTTAAAACAATATGTACCATGCAAAGTCATGCATACACAAAAGGAATAATATGAATGAAAAATGGTCAAAATCGAAAAAACGTAAAATTGAAGGCTTTCGAGGTCTCGTTTCGAAAAATATTTGGGACAAACCACATACTGCAGTTTGCCAACGGATAGATCCCTAAAAATACACGATTTGAAAAAAATGGTGACTAAATCGGATCTACGAGTCAAAAGATACGATAGATCGAACGTTTTGGCCAAAGACAAGAAACACCAAGCGACACGAACCTTCGGTGGTGTTTGGTGCGTGGTGATATTTTGCGGGGAAAGATGTCTTTTTTGGAATCTAGACGACCTCGAATGGCAAGCACGTTCAAGAGAGTTTTGCTCGTTCAGCCGTTTTAGGGTGATCTTGAGAATTTCAGCACAATCTGAAACCGAAGGTTATGCGCCACCAGATGGTACTCCATCTGGCGGCGCATACTAATGATTTAAAAAATCATTTTTAATGAAGTGACATTAGATTCAAATTTATACCCTTTTATACATAATTGCATTACGAGTGAAATAACAGGCCTTAAAATGATATATACCATGCTAAGTCATGCATACACAAAACTCAAAATAAGATATTAATTGAAAACGTTCAAAGAGAACATTAAAAATGAGTAAAATGTATTTTTTTGGCATCCTGACGACCTCGAATGTCAAACACTATCCAGGAGTCTTGATGTTAGGGTCGTTTTAGGGTGATCTCGAGAATTTCAGCACAATCTGAAACCGAAGGTTATGCGCCGCCAGATAGTACTCCATCTGGCGGCGCATACTAATGATTTAAAAAAGCGTGTTTAATGAAGTGACATTAGATTCAAATTTATATGCGTTATACATATTTACATAGCGAATGAAATAATAGGCCTTAAAACAATATGTACCATGCAAAGTCATGCATACACAAAAGGAATAACATGAATGAAAAATGGCCAAAATCGAAAAAAGGTAAAATTGAAGGCTTTCGAGGTCTCGTTTCGAAAAATATTTGGGACAAACCGCCTACGGAGTTTGCCAACGGATAGATCCCGAAAAAATACACGATTTGAAAAAAACGGTGACTAAATCGGAGCTACTAGTCAAAAGATACGATAGATCGAACATTTTGGCCAAAGACACAAAACACCAAGCACCACGAACCTTCGGTGATGTTTGGTACGTGATGATATTTTGCGAGGAAAGATGTCTTTTTCGGAATCTAGACGACCTCAAATGGCAAGCACGTTTAGAGAGGTTTGCTCGTTCGGCCGTTTTACGGTGATCATGAGAATTTCAGTACAATCTGAAACCGAAGGTTATGCGCCGCCATATGGTACTCCATCTGGCGGCGCATATTAGTGATTTAAAAAAACATGTTTAATGAAGTGACATTAGATTCAAATTTATACCCTTTTATACATAATTACATTGCGAGTGAAATAACAGGCCTTAAAATGATATAAACCATGCTAAGTCATGCATACACAAAACTCATAATAAGATATTAATTGAAAACGTTCAAAGAGAACATTAAAAATGAGTAAAATGTCTTTTTTTGGCATCCTGATGTCCTCGAATATCAAACACTATCCAGGAGTCTTGACGTTAGGGTCGTTTTAGGGGGATCTCGAGAATTTCAGCACAATCTGAAACCGAAGGTTATGCGCCTCCAGATGGTACTCCATCTGGCGGCGCATACTAATGATTTAAAAAACCGTGTTTAATGAAGTGACATTAGATTCAAATTTATATGCGTTATACATATTTACATAGTGAATGAAATAATAGGCCTTAATACAATATGTACCATGCAAAGTCATGCGTACACAAAAGGAATAATATAAATGAAAAATGGTCAAAATCGAAAAAGGTAAAATTGAAGGATTTTGAGGTCTCGTTTCAAAAAATATTTGGGACAAACCGCATACAGCAGTTTGCCAATGGATAGATTCCAAAAAATACACGATTTGAAAAAAACGGTGAATAAAATGGAGCTACGAGTCAAAAGATACGATAGATCGAACGTTTTGGCCAAAGACACAAAACACCAAGCGACACGAACCTTCGGTGGTGTTTGGTGCGTGATGATATTTTGCGGGGAAAGATGTCTTTTTCGGAATCTAGACGACCTTGAATGGCAAGCACGTTCAAGAGAGTTTTGCTCGTTCGGCCGTTTTAGGGTGATCTTGAGAATTTCAGTACAATCTGAAACCGAAGGTTATGCGCCGCCAAATGGTACTTTATATGGCGGCGCATACTAGTGATTTAAAAAAACGTGTTTAATGAAGTGACCTTAGATTCAAATTTATACCCTTTTACACATAATTACATTGCGAGTGAAATAAAGGAATTAAAACGATATATACCATGCTAAGTTTAACCACTCGTCAAAGTACACTTGACGACCATCGTAATCTTGGTCCCACAGCATGATCATAACTCTATATGAATTTAATAAATAACCTTGCATTCTTTATTTAAAAATGATTTCCTATAAAGGAAACCTACCAAAATGTGTATGTTTAGAAAAACCATACATTAATACTTAACCAAAAGTTGACCAAATCAAAGTCAACAACATCCACTATTAAATGTATCAAAATAGAATGCAAGTTAATGTTTAACAAAAGCTGCCATCATAAATATGCAGACTCTCTAAGCACAGCGGAAGCAATCAATCATGAACCTGAGAATAAAACATGCGAGTAACTGTCAACAAAAATGTTGAGTGAATTATAGGTTTATTATTGTAAACAATATCTAATTTAAACCATAAAAATTTATGTTTGAAAACATAAAAACTCCTTTTTGGACCACTAAATTATATGTTAGAAAACATATAAAAACATTATTCCATTTTCCGTGAGCCACCTGGTAACCACTTAACCATTTATTTACCCTTGCCAAACACAATAAATAATATACACCGAACAAGTGTATCAACAACAAAATACGAAGTACTAAACATTCCGATTATAAATTGCTAGCGCGACTAGCTCGAAATGAGGTTGTCAAACCCGATAGATCTATCCGTAGGATTCGCATTCACCAGTAGAAACCAGTGATTACAGTTACCAGACTAGGGAATATTTTTGTTCAACTCACAATGAATAATTTAAATCAACTTCCACTTGTGTTCAAATTATAAAATAAATTGCATGTATTCTCATCCCAAAAGAGTTAAAATAGAAAAATGGGACTATAACTCACCTTAATAGTAACGAAGTAACCAACACAATTAAGTGAACAGCAAATGAGTACAGTGATCAGGAATGATCACAACGTCGACCTATAAATAAAGCAGGTCGATATAAATAACTAACTTAGGTCAAGTCTTAGTATGATAGCTATTGTACATGTTGCAAGTAGTCATAGAACAATACTCAATATGCATCGGTTTGATCGAAACAGCTTACGGACACACACTTTCTATTTTTAGAAAGTTTCTATTTTTAGCAGGTTTCCATTTTTGGAAAGTTTCTATTTTTGGAAAGTTTCTATTTTTGGAAAGTTTCTATTTTCGGAAAGTTTCTATTTTTGGAAAGTTTCCAAATTTAGAAAGTTGCTATTTTAGGAAAGTTTATAAGTTAGGAAAGTTTCCTTAATTAGAAAGTCAACAAAAGTCAACTAAAAGTCAAAGTCAATCGAAAGTCAACTCAAAAGTCAACCTTGGTCAAACATAGTCAACGTTAATTTTAAAAGTGTAAGTTATAATAATAATGTATGTTATAATGTTTATTAAAGTTAAATATTTCTAATTATGTCATAACATAAGTTTAATTAAATTAAAATGAATTATTAAAGTTAACATAAGTTTAAATGATATAGTTAATATAACATAAGTATTTAATTGATTAATTAAATATTAGTCATAATATAAGTATTATTAATTAATAATAAATTTTAAATCATATCATAAGTATTATTAATTAATAATGAATTATTAATCATATCATAAGTTTCATATTATAATTATTAAATCATAAGTATTTAATAATTAAATTATAATTAAATAATAACTAAGCTTTATAATAATTAAATAATTATTTAATCCTTATTATAAGTCTTATTATAGTAATCTCATAATAATAGTTTAATACTTAACATAAGTATTCCTCATTAATAATAAAAGTATTATTAATCATAAGTTTAATTAAAATGTTTATTAAATCATAATCATAAGTAAAAATTAAATGATATAATAAATATATATCGTAAGTCTTAAATAATAATAATTACTTTTTTATCATAAGTAATTAAATGATAATGAAATTCATTATTTATATCATAAGTTTAATTATTAATCATAAGTTTTAAATCAAAAGTTCATCGGGTCGTATCTTGAGCCTCGGGCGTCGGTTTTCGGCGAGCCTTACATATATCTCCGCCTAATCAAACCACCCGACACTTTGGTATACTAAAGAACACACCAAGAACAGCCCACAAGTCATGGTGATCAGCTAAGGCATCACTTGAAACTTTAATTCAATCAAAATCGTGTTTTTGACGTAACGGGTGATTCGTGGCTCGAATTTAGATGACCCGAACATGAAAGTTCGTCCCACCATTAATCCTAACAAACTAACACACCCTAAAGTCACCAAATATGGTCACAAAGTCGGAAAAAACCTGGTTCATACCAAAATCACATTTCAATCTTAACAAAATACCACTTTGATCATATCTAGGGCTCCGGGAATCGAAACGACATGAATCCGGAGTCTAAAATTAATGTCTTGATGAGAGGAACTCATCTAGATACTTTATTTTAAATTTTATAACAGTCACAATATCAGAAATACACGAAATAGCTGCTGTCCCAATTTTATCAAATCGAAAACATGTGTTTATGAGTAATTCTATGCATACAAATACCATTACAACAACAAGTAATCATCATACTATTAAAATAACATATAAAAACAGAAAAATAAAAAAAATTGAAAATCTAGGGTTAGGGTTTATACCCTAATCAAGAATTGAAGGATATGTACGTGTAGAGATCGAAGAGAGGAACGCGTTGATGTTAAAAGCTCTTTGATCCAAGCTCTAGATGATGATCAATTGAAGATGATGATGATGATGAGAAAAATGGCGGCCAAAAAGGGAGAGAAAGAGGAGAGGAAAAGTGAAATAAATTGTTTAAGTAAAAATGGAGAAATTAGGTTTCCTTCTAATTATTACTAATTACAAAAATGCACATAACACCCTCCCTAAAAGGGGTTTAGCCGAAATCCTCATGGGGTGGGCCCCCCTTTGGCCCAAATTTGATAAAATGTATAATTGCATGTGGCCCAAATGCCCGAACGAAGCCCGAAACGCGAAAACGCTACTACGCGATTGATTTTTCGGAGAGATAACAAATACGCGATGAATAAAATATATAAACACTATATATAATCATATGACATCAAAATATCATATTTAAAATAAATTAGATTTAAAAATCCCAAAAGCTTGACCGTTGGTTTGAAAACCGAAAAGATTCGTCGGATAGAAATCCGCGACACGTAGAAACGTACCACTTAAAATATGAATACAAATATTCACATAACACATAATAATTAATATATTATTATTAAAATAATAATATAGGTCATAGAAATGATGTGGCACGAATAACAGTTAACGGTCATTAAATAATTAACGGTAAAAGATAACGGAAAAAGTAGGGTCATTACAGTACCTTCCCGTTACGGAAATTTCGTCCCGAAATTTAAGCAGGTGTAGGGGTTGACTCGCCATCTGAGAACAAATGCGGGAAATTCTGCTTCATCTGACCTTCGCGGTCCCAAGTGAACTCGGGTCTGCGTCTAGCGTCCCATCTAACTCGGATGATAGGAATCTTACTTTGCTTGAGTGTCTTAACCTCTCGATCCATAATCTCGATAGGTTCCTCAATAAAATGGAGTTGTTTATCAACATGAAGTTCATCAAGAAGAATGGCTTCATTGGCCTCAGCCAAACACTTCTTCAAATTCAATACATGAAAACGTTATGAAAAGCGCTAAGCTCTTGTGGCAATTTCAAACGATAAGCCACGGGTCCAATTCTTTCGATAATCTCAAACGGTCCAAAAAATCGAGGATTCAACTTTCCTCTCTTACCAAATCGAACCACACCCTTCCAGAGTGATACCTTCAACATGACAAGATCACCAACTTGAAATTCTAAATCTTTCTTCTAACATCGGCATAACTCTTTTGCCGACTCTTGGAGGTTCTCAACCCTTTTTAATCTGTACGATCTTCTCGGTAGTCTCATGTGTACTCTCCGGGCCTGTGAGTTGAGCATCCCCAACCTCATTCCAACAGATAGGAGACCTACACTTCCTACCATACAGAGCTTCAAACGGCGCGACTTTAATACTTGCATGATAACCGTTATTATAAGAAAACTCAACCAGTGGCAATTAACTATCCCAACCATTACCAAAATCAATAACACACGCTCGTAACATGTCTTCTAACGTTTGAATGGTCCTTTCACTCTGACCATCCGTCTGCGGATGATAAGCGGTGCTCATATCCAATTTAGTTTCCAAGGATTCCTGTAAGGATTGCCAAAACCTCGATATAAATTGACTGTCTCGGTCTGAAATAATAGATACAGGAACACCATGCCTCGAAACAATCTCCTTCAAATACAAACGAATAAGCTTCTCCATCGAATCTGTTTCCTTAATCGGCAAAAAGTGAGCCGACTTAGTTAGTCGATCTACAATCACCCAAATGGTGTCATAGCCATCCGCAACTCTCGGTAACTTAGTAATAAAATCCATTGTAGTCCCTTCCCATTTTCACTCGGGAATCTTAGGTCGCACAAAAAATCCAGACGGTTCCTGATGCTCAGCTTTAACCTTAGCGCAGGTCAAACACTTAGCCACATACGTAGCCACATCAGCTTTCAAATTAGGCCACCAATACAGCTCCTTAAGATCATGATACATCTTTCCTGAACCAGGATAAATAGAGTACCTAGACTTATGAGCCTCATCTAGAACAAGTTGTCGTAGATCACCAAACTTCGGAACCCAAAGATGTCCCGCAAAATACCGAGTATTATTATTATTAAACTTATTATCATTATTATCATTCTTATAAAAATTATTATCTTGTTAACACTAAAACTATCAATATTATCATAAAAAGATACTTTTATATAAAAATACATTACGTTATACTTTTATTACTAAAAAGATATTAGCTAAGCTACATCAATTAATACATAAATATATACTAAACCTTAATATATAGTTTTTATTATTAATTATTAATGATAAGTAGTAGTTATATCAAACATATAAACTAAATATATTAAATTTATTTAAATAACATATAGTATAACAAGTATGTTATTAATAACAAGAAAATATATAAATAAAATTGATCGATTACGATTATGTGTATTAATATATCCATAAATGATATAGGTTCGTGAATCCGAGGCCAACCCGATACTTGTTCATTGTCGTCATATGTATTTTTACTACAAAATACATTAGGTGAGTTTCATATGCTCCCTTTTTACTCTTTACATTTTTGGGAATGAGAATACATGCGCTGCTTTATAACAGTTTTACAACTGCTTTATTAAATACTTTTGAAATATATTTTGAACTGCGAATACATGAAATGCTTTTATAAATGTTTGACGAGATAGACACAAGCAAAACATTCCTCGAATGAATTATTATGCAGACAGAAGTTCTGCGGATTAGTATTGAATTATGTGGACATGATAATTGCCACCATTGAATTATGTGGACATGATAATTGCCACTAGTTGATGTGAATGTTATATATCAAGAGAATGATTTTATACACAGGTTATGTGTATGTTATTTTTGTGCACAAGATATGTGTACGGTTACTATGATTTATGAAAATGGTTTCGTACACGAGAAAGATGTACTGTATTTAAAAGATATAGCATGTACATTACAGGTGGCTATAGGATTCGGGCCCATTTGTACCATGCAGCAATTAAATCTTGTGGTCTATCAAAATGATGAATTTTATTGTTTATGATAAACTTATGAACTCACCAACCTTTGTGGTTGACACTTTTAAGCATGTTTATTCTCAGGTATGAAAGAGACCTTCCGCTGTGCATTTGCTCGTATTACATGGAGTCGTTCATGGCATATAGAGGTCCGTTCATCGCAATGGTACCAGATGTTATTGTATTCGTTCAAGAGAATTTAACGGGGTATGACATGTGGTATCAGAGCGGTGGTCTTAGCGAACCAGGTCTTGCATTAGTGTGTCTAACTGATAGTTGTTTAGATGTCTTAGTGAGTCTGGACTTCGACCGTGTCTGCATGTCAAAAGTTTTGCTTAACATTTTTGTCGAAAATCATCTGCTTATCATTCTTATGAAATTACCTGCTCATTATTCTTAGTCTAGACACATTTTACTGTAATGATTGCATGAATAGTGTATAGACAAAATTCATATCTTAACGTATCTGTTATTGTTACCTTTGCCTGACAGATTCTGTAGATTCCTCCGTAACTTATGGGATTTTAGTATTATATATGCATATGTAAATTAGGTATTGCAGGGTACTAATGTACATCCTATAATCTATTTCTTATCGAAAATCCTTCACCTGATCGTACGAGATGAATCCCTCAACCAGTTCGAATTCCTCGGATTCTGACAGCTATTTCGATATGGAGTTTCACCTAAGCTTCGGAAGCGGTGTCACCAGAATGAATCAATCAATCAACCATCTCCAATTCATCTGATGGGTTCTTAGTCGACTTAATCAATGGAGGCGCGAAGAAGGCGATCCTTTCCACTCACCAACCTGCGCTCTTGGTGAAGAACCTGAAGCACTTACCGGCGAACCTGTTCGTAACACCATTTTCTCACTAATTTCCAGAGTGTCTCGCCACGACTATATCACAATTCAGATTCAAAACCTTATTCATTCGCTCATTCATACCGACAATCATTCCGGAGTAATAAAGTCAATGAGTTTCGTGCCCGAGTTGTAGCCTTGGAAAATATGGTGCAAAATTTACCAGTTTCAGCAACATCACCGGCACCAACAGTACCATCAGTAACAGCACCAGTACCATCAACAATCGATGCCTCAACATCTCATTCTGTACCTCGAGCATAATCTTCATTTTACACCTTGTTCTACATCGATTAATTTTCGTTCTACGAATCGTTCTATATCATTTATCTTCACGGAACATGGCGATTATGTAATCTCTAATGTTTCAGAGATTATATATTCTTGTTCTAACGGTAAATCAAATGAGATTAATATCACATTAACTCATTAAATCCATGATTATATCTGAAGAAAATATAGATGTATATATATGTTCATAAAGATTGTAATTAAAAATTCTTTCGTACAAACTGTTAATGGTGAAAATATTTTAACGGGTAGGTAATACCCGAGGAATATTTAGATTTCACATTAATAAGTTACATTGTACATTCTTCGAATCTGATTCAACAATCATTTACTATCCTACTTATAACCACCGATATACGTATCCGTTCACCGCAGAATAATTATTTTCATTCAATTTCATATTTAGATTTTGATCTATCATAATCCAACAAGTGGCATAATGAAGAAAACATTTGGCAAAATAAAATTTGTTAGAAACAGACAAATTAACTATGAGAAATTTTGTTAAGAATCCACGCTAACTGTTCCTAGCTAACTGTTAATTCCGTATTACATTTTAATTATCACAATTTATTTATCGCCATTTATTTTATAGCAATTTTAATTGTCGTAATTTTATTTATCGTCATCTAATTTCTGTTATTTATTTTTACGCACTTTAAATATCGGGACACGTATACAAAGTTTTGACATATCATATCGATGCATTTATATATATTATTTGGAATAACCATAGACACTCTATATGCAGTAATGATCGAGTTCTCTATACAGGGTTGAGGTTGATTCTACAATAATATATATAATTTGAGTTGTGATCGAGTCTGAGACGTATACGGGTCACGACACGTATTAATTAATTCGAATTTTATATATTAAACTATATATGAATTATTGGACTGTCAACTGTGGACTATCGACTGCGGACTAATAACATTGGATAATTAAAATGAATTAAAATATTGATTATAACATATGAAACTAAATAATTCTTCAAGTTTGCCACTTGGTTTCATCTTAAACCTCATTTGTATCTTGACGATTATAATCTGTGTTCAAACTTTTCATAATTCTTGAAAACACCTCAATCGAGAGGATGAACCAACAGCGCTTCATCTACGGAAGAAAATATTGATACATATAGTTATGCCTCCGAAAACACTCTAAACCTGAGTAAACGTTTAACATGTATCTGTGCTAACTCCTTTGGCATTGTTATTACCGAAAATAACATTGCAATTTTTTTTTCAAATTAGCCAAATTTGTCACAGCTTCAACAAATCAATTTCGAATTTTCATTCGAGTAAACTCTACTATAACTTTGATATCTAAGTTTACCTTTCGTCATCATTACCGGAGAACCATTTATATCCCACCACATTAGCGGTAAACTTACCAGCAACTTCATTGATCTTTGACTTTCCAAAAAATCATTATTGTTCTTTGAAACTCTATCATGTACTCATCTACATCTTGTAACAATAATTGCCATATCAATTATCGGGAATCAACAATTAGTACTTTGAAAACTCACAGCATATCTACATCAACCGTTATATGTATAACATTTATCTCTTAGGATTATGATCTTTCATTCTGAAATTCTGAAAAGCACTCAGTCTACAAAGCAATACACTGAAGGTTGAAAAATCTGAATGAAGCAGTAGAAACCGTAGACAACCGTAAACGACCTTAATCATCGGAAGTGATGATAAAGAATATTATGTTGGAAAAGCTCAGAAAAGTTGGAACTGGAAAACGGATTGAGCTAACCACGAAGGAGACCAAGGAAAAATACAAGGACCATATCCTATATTCAAAGAATCCAGGTAGTTCTGGATTCGATGAAAATCTTTAGAGAATATCCTGCTCCGAAGTCATGTTAAAAATCTTGCAGAAAATCTTTCTTCATCAACCATTGAACTTAGAGATTCCAAAATATCATCATAAATATCTTCGATATTTCTGAAGATATTTTCATAAATATTCTCGTCGAAATTATTTATCTCTTCGTGCTATCCATATTACATCAAAAAGGAAACTACCTTAGTTTCTAAATTTCTTTAAAATTCGAGTTTGAATTATGGATGTTTTTTAAGTAGTGTTGGGAACTGAAGCATGAGTTAGTATAATATAATGACACTTGATCAACGTGATTATATTACACTAAGTCATGCTGAGTTTCTAATGAAACGTGATGATGGTTCACAGTAGATTATACCATCATCATGTGTCATGTTATATAACTCTTACATTCTGCTTAACTTCTGAACATATCAAGAAAATGTATTCTTGATGGTTCTACCTTCCGTGATGTTGATAAATTTAAAAATCAAATCGTGCTATCACGTTCCTTCCTGCTTAGAACATTATAATCATTCAAAACTCTATATCTACGAATTATGGACCATTATTCGGTTGACTTAATGTCGGGAAAAGAAGACAAGAGCATGAAACTCCGAAATATAAGGGAGAATATAAAGCCCAACAACAACACCGAAATTACAAACTGTGGATATCAATGCGTATAGCAATATAAAGACACGGGAGGATTATAAATACAATAATCCCCTAGAGCATAGTAGAAATAAATAGATTCTTCGGGTGGGAGTTGGAAAAGAAGAACGATCATTGCAATAGTCACAATAAGAACAAGGATTAGGACCAGATTAAACATTATTATAATCTTTTGAATATATGAACTGAGAAAGAAGGTATACAAGTGGTGGAAACTAATGGAACGGAAAAGGTAAATTTATAACGGATATATCAGACAGAGTAATCGAGGCAGATCACCGTATTTAAATACAGAGATCTTAATTCTCTTATTCGCCGAAGAATCAAATCTTTTAGATTTCGAAAATTTTCTTTAAAATCCCTTGAATTCCGGAATTCAACCAAGACATCGTCAAAAGTTAAGACGAGTCTTATTTTCTAAATTCAACCATGACTAGTCAAAAGTTATGATGCGACATGTCTTTCTCATTTCACTATTTAGTGATAGCTTCATTCGCACTATTTGAATAATCGCATTATTTTATCCGTATTACTCAATGATGATAAAACTCAATTTATCAACTCATATTCGTCATGAAAATATTTTTATTGTTAGCCATGACCACCTCACTCAAATTTCGGGACGAAATTTCTTTAACGGGTAGGTACTGTGATGACCCGGGAATTTCCGACCAAATTTAAACTTAATATTTATATGATCTCGACATGATAAGCAAAGTCTGTTAAGTTGAGTCTCAAAATTTTTGAACTGTTTCATATATTCAATTGACCTTTGACTATTCCCGATGATTCACGAACCACTATTTACTAATAGATATGTGTGTATATATATATATATATATATATATATATATATATATATATATATATATATATATATATATATATAATATATAAATATTTAATATCTAATAAATGTTGTTATAAGTTATATAATACAATTATTAAATGTTATATAAGTTAATAAGATATAATTTCTACATATTAAATTTACATACAAGTTAAAAATATAATTGATATAATTGTATTATTTACATTAAAATAAATGTTAATATCTAAAAATCAGTATAATAATAATATTATAAAAAAAATGAAATTTGATATATATAAATTATTATATTATTCTCATTATTAATACTATATTCATTAATAATATTAATATTAATATAACTAGTATTATTACTTGTATCATTAATAAGGTTATTATTATCATTATCATATTCTAGTATTTATATTAATAGAATTAATATTATTAATTAATTTCACTTAATTTTAAAAAAAAATTAATTAACAAAGGAGTTTCATAATCGAGCTGTTATATTACAATCAACTATACTGAACTTTGTTTCTTATCTAGAGTTGTTATATATCTACATCTAAATCGTACGAATCAAATATGTTATTCTACCTGCTATATTTTTTTTTTATAATTGTTGATTCTTCCTGTCTGAAATCAGTTGAACGTCCATTTCACAAAAATCAAATCGATTCAATTATGATAATGATAATAATAAATATCAGTCACTACATCTCATAAATTAAACCAAAATAAAGAAAAGGAAACAGGATTATTATAATGCATATACATATATTACTTACACATATATAGAAAAACCTACTTCAAACACACCCTTGTTTAAACTACCAATACTTATTATCGTATTTGTTACTCGATCACCCTTACCAGTAATTACTTATTATCGTATTTGTTACTCAACCACCACTCGAGCCATAAACAAATACAGCTTATATGTTACTGATGTAGCACCTTCACCCGCCACCTTAAACCAACTAATACTTGTTACAAATCTTTTTTTTTACTCGATCACCTCAACCACAACACATAGTTACTATTGAACCCAGGCTAAGATATAAGTAACACCATCACTATCATTTCTGTTTATATTATTCGACCAGAATCTGCTGCATCATATTTTTTTCTTATAGCCGATGAAGATGAGGTGAGATGATAACAAATGATATTAATATATGAAGATGATTATGATTGATTAAGTGCTATGGATTCTTTTTATTCTTAATATAAAATCGAACCCCACTATGTAAACCTTTCCAGCTGTGTTGATAACTCACATTACATATATTGAGGGAATGATTAATTAATTTTATAAAAATTGGGACCCTTGTTTCCTTTTTCAATCATCGACGTCTGTAGTGTATATATATATATATATATATGTATACCGACACATTTGGTTACCTTCATGGACTGCTTTTGGACTGGGTACACATTTCAGTTGGGCCATGAATGAGTTCTGTTGTTGGGCCGGGGAAATGGGGCCATGGATTACGTTCCTTCTTCTTGCTGAAGTTCCTTGACTTGTTGATATTTAGAATGGATGATCTATATCTTTAGGCGTAAAGTATATCAAAAAAGAAGACGTGCATTGATGGTTTGATGGAACCGGGTGTAACCGAGAGGTTGCAAGTTCTATCCCTACTTGTGGCGCTTATTTTTTTTCTTTAGATTGAAGAAGAAGAGAAAACAGAAGTAGTTAGTTAAATAAATATAGGAATCGTAATAAATCAGAAAATGGGTAACAGCCCAGGCGGTTTAGGGAGGTGATGGGTATTTGAGAGGTCAGAGGTTCGAGTCTCAGGTGGAGCAGTATTATTTTTTTTAGCCGATTTTCCTTGAAGGTAGTTTCATTTTTATTATTTTTATCATTATTATGATTATAGTTATAAATAAGAATATTATTATTATTAGTAAAATAAGTAGTATTATAAATATTATCATTATTAACATAATCATTAGTATTATTATTATTAAACTTATTATCATTATTATCATTCTTATAAAAATTATTATCTTGTTAACACTAAAACTATCAATATTATCATAAAAAGATACTTTTATATAAAAATACATTACGTTATACTTTTATTACTAAAAAGATATTAGCTAAGCTACATCAATTAATACATAAATATATACTAAACCTTAATATATAGTTTTTATTATTAATTATTAATGATAAGTAGTAGTTATATCAAACATATAAACTAAATATATTAAATTTATTTAAATAACATATAGTATAACAAGTATGTTATTAATAACAAGAAAATATATAAATAAAATTGATCGATTACGATTATGTGTATTAATATATCCATAAATGATATAGGTTCGTGAATCCGAGGCCAACCCGATACTTGTTTATTGTCGTCATATGTATTTTTACTACAAAATACATTAGGTGAGTTTCATATGCTCCCTTTTTACTCTTTACATTTTTGGGACTGAGAATACATGCGCTGCTTTATAACTATTTTACAACTGCTTTATTAAATGCTTTTGAAATATATTTTGAACTGCAAATACATGAAATGCTTTTATAAATGTTTGACGAGATAGACACAAGCAAAACATTCCTCGAATGAATTATTATGCAGATAAAAGTTCTGCGGATTATTATTGAATTATGTGGACATGATAATTGCCACCATTGAATTATGTGGACATGATAATTGCCACCATTGAATTATGTGGACATGATAATTGCCACCAGTTGATGTGAATGTTATATATCGAGAGAATGATTTTATACACAAGTTATGTGTATGTTATTTTTGTGCATAAGATATGTGTACGGTTACTATGATTTATGAAAATGGTTTTGTACACGAGAAAGATGTACTGTATTTAAAAGATATAGCATGTACATTACAGGTGGGTATAGGATTCGGGCCCATTTGTACCATGCAGTAACTAAATCTTGTGGTCTATCAAAATGATGAATTTTATTGTTTATGATAAACTTATGAACTCACCAACCTTTGTTGAAATGTCCCGTTCTTATTGATTAAAAATGTTCCATATTAATTGATTTCGTTGCGAGGTTTTGACCTCTATATGAGACGTTTTTCAAAGACTGCATTCATTTTTAAAACAAACCATAACCTTTATTTCATAAATAAAGGTTTAAAAAGCTTTACGTAGATTATCAAATAATGATAATCTAAAATATCCTGTTTACACACGACCATTACATAATGGTTTACAATACAAATATGTTACATCGAAATCAGTTTCTTGAATGCAGTTTTTACACAATATCATACAAACATGGACTCCAAATCTTGTCCTTATTTTAGTATGCAACAACGGAAGCTCTTAGTATTCACCTGAGAATAAACATGCTTTAAACGTCAACAAAAATGTTGGTGAGTTATAGGTTTAACCTATATATATCAAATCGTAACAATAGACCACAAGATTTCATATTTCAATACACATCCCCTACATAGAGATAAAAATCATTCATATGGTGAACACCTGGTAACTGACATTAACAAGATGCATATATATGTAAGAATATCCCCATCATTCCGGGACACCCTTCGGATATGATATAAATTTCGAAGTACTAAAGCATCCGGTACTTTGGATGGGGTTTGTTAAGCCCAATAGATCTATCTTTAGGATTCGCGTCAATTAGGGTGTCTGTTCCCTAATTCTTAGATTACCAGACTTAATAAAAAGGGGCATATTCGATTTCGATAATTCAACCATAGAATGTAGTTCCACGTACTTGTGTCTATTTTGTAAATCATTTATAAAACCTGCATGTATTCTCATCCCAAAAATATTAGATTTTTAAAAGTGGGACTATAACTCACTTTCACAGATTTTTTACTTCGTCGGGAAGTAAGACTTGGCCACTAGTTGATTCACGAACCTATAACAATATATACATATATATCAAAGTATGTTCAAAATATATTTACAACACTTTTAATATATTTTGATGTTTTAAGTTTATTAAGTCAGCTGTCCTCGTTAGTAACCTACAACTAGTTGTCCACAGTTAGATGTACAGAAATAAATCGATAAATATTATCTTGAATCAATCCACGACCCAGTGTATACGTATCTCAGTATTGATCACAACTCAAACTATATATATTTTGGAATCAACCTCAACCCTGTATAGCTAACTCCAACATTCACATATAGAGTGTCTATGGTTGTTCCGAAATATATATAGATGTGTCGACATGATAGGTCGAAACATTGTATACGTGTCTATGGTATCTCAAGATTACATAATGTACAATACAAGTTGATTAAGTTATGGTTGGAATAGATTTGTTACCAATTTTCACGTAGCTAAAATGAGAAAAATTATCCAATCTTGTTTTACCCATAACTTCTTTATTTTAAATCCGTTTTGAGTGAATCAAATTGCTATGGTTTCATATTGAACTCTATTTTATGAATCTAAACAGAAATAGTATAGGTTTATAGTCGGAAAAATAAGTTACAAGTCGTTTTTGTAAAGGTAGTCATTTCAGTCGAAAGAACGACGTCTAGATAACCATTTTAGAAAACATACTTCCACTTTGAGTTTAACCATAATTTTTGGATATAGTTTCATGTTCATAATAAAAATCATTTTCTCAGAATAACAACTTTTAAATCAAAGTTTATCATAGTTTTTAATTAACTAACCCAAAACAGCCCGCGGTGTTACTACGACGGCGTAAATCCGGTTTTACGGTGTTTTTCGTGTTTCCAGGTTTTAAATCATTAAGTTAGCATATCATATAGATATAGAACATGTGTGTAGTTAATTTTAAAATTCAAGTTAGAAGGATTAACTTTTGTTTGCGAACAAGTTTAGAATTAACTAAACTATGTTCCAGTGATTACGAGTTTAAACCTTCGAATAAGATAGTTTTATATATATGAATCGAATGATGTTATGAACATCATTACTACCTCAAGTTTAGTAGGTAAACCTACTAGAAGTGACAAGAAATGATCTAGCTTCAAAGGATCTTGGATGGCTTGAAAGTTCTTGAAGTAGGATCATGACACAAAAACAAGTTCAAGTAAGATTTTTACTTGAATTAAGATAGTTTATAGTTATAGAAATTGAATCAAAGTTTGAATATGAATATTACCTTGAATAAGAAAGATAACCTACTGTATATAACAAAGGTTTCTTGATCTTAGATGATTACTTGGAATGGATTAGAAAGCTTGGAAGTAAATTAGTAAACTTGAAGGTATTTTTGAAGTGTTCTTGAAGTGTTCTTCCTATGATGATTATAGCTTGATTCTTGAAGTGATTTTTGATGAAGATGATGATTAACTACTGGAAAAATACGTTCATAATAGTGTGTGTGTGTTGAGAGAGAATTAGAAAGAGAATTGGAAGTGAAATGGAGTGAATGATGAGTGGTAATTGGTGAGTGGTGAGTGGGGTTAAAAGGAGTTCTAGTTAGTTGACTAGCTCATGGTAGAAGTTAAAATTGATTAGTCATACATGACATAATCAAGAGTGGAATCCCATGCTAGTTCCTATTGGTATATACTCATAGTAAGTACGTTTTGAAGCTGTGTATAATACGGGTAAGAATACGACTAGAATTCTTGATGAAAGAAAAGAATAGAAAAGTAACTGTAACCATTTTCGTTAAGTATGAGTGTTTTGATATATGTCTTGAAGTCTTCCAAAAGTATTTTAATACATCTAAATACACTACATGTATATACATTTTAACTGAGTCGTTAAGTCATCGTTAGTCATTACATGTAAGTGTTGTTTTGAAACCTTTAAGTTAACGATCTCAATTAATGTTGTTAACCCATTGTTTATTATATCTAATGAGATGTTAAATTATTATATTATGATGATATTATGATATATTAATATATCTTAATATGATATATATATACATTTAAATGTCGTTACAACGATAATCGTTACATATATGTCTCGTTTCGAAATCCTTAAGTTAGTAGTCTTGTTTATATGTATATAACTCATTGTTAATACACTTATGGAGATACTTACTTATCATAATCTCATGTTAACCATATGTATATCCATATATATATCGTCATGTCGTTTTTACAAGTTTTAACGTTCGTGAATCGCTGGTCAACTTGGGTGGTCAATTGTCTATATGAAACATATTTCAATTAATCAAGTCTTAAAAAGTTTGATTGCTTAACATGTTGGAAACATTTAATCATGTAAATATCAATCTCAATTAATATATATAAACATGGAAAAGTTCGGGTCACTACAGTACCTACCCGTTAAATAAATTTCGTCCCGAAATTTTAAGCTGTTGAAGGTGTTGACGAATCTTCTGGAAATAGATGCGGGTATTTCTTCTTCATCTGATCTTCATGCTCCCAGGTGAACTCGGGTCCTCTACGAGCATTCCATCGAACCTTAACAATTGGTATCTTGTTTTGCTTAAGTCTTTTAACCTCACGATCCATTATTTCGACGGGTTCTTCGATGAATTGGAGTTTTTCGTTGATTTGGATTTCATCTAACGGAATAGTGAGATCTTCTTTAGCAAAACATTTCTTCAAATTCGAGACGTGGAAAGTGTTATGTACAGCCGCGAGTTGTTGAGGTAACTCAAGTCGGTAAGCTACTGGTCCGACACGATCAATAATCTTGAATGGTCTAATATACCTTGGATTTAATTTCCCTCGTTTACCAAATCGAACAACGCCTTTCCAAGGTGCAACTTTAAGCATGACCATCTCTCCAATTTCAAATTCTATATCTTTTCTTTTAATGTCAGCGTAGCTCTTTTGTCGACTTTGGGCGGTTTTCAACCGTTGTTGAATTTGGATGATCTTCTCGGTAGTTTCTTGTATAATCTCCTGACCCGTAATCTGTCTATCCCCCACTTCACTCCAACAAATCGGAGACCTGCACTTTCTACTATAAAGTGCTTCAAACGGCGCCATCTCAATGCTTGAATGGTAGCTGTTGTTGTAGGAAAATTCTGCTAACGGTAGATGTCGATCCCAACTGTTTCCGAAATCAATAACACATGCTCGTAGCATGTCTTCAAGCGTTTGTATCGTCCTTTCGCTCTGCCCATCAGTTTGTGGATGATAGGCAGTACTCATGTCTAGACGAGTTCCTAATGCTTGCTGTAATGTCTGCCAGAATCTTGAAATAAATCTGCCATCCCTATCAGAGATAATAGAGATTGGTATTCCATGTCTGGAGACGACTTCCTTCAAATACAGTCGTGCTAACTTCTCTATCTTGTCATCTTCTCTTATTGGCAGGAAATGTGCTGATTTGGTGAGACGATCAACTATTACCCAAATAGTATCAAAACCACTTGCAGTCCTTGGCAATTTAGTGATGAAATCCATGGTAATGTTTTCCCATTTCCATTCTGGGATTTCAGGTTGTTGAAGTAGACCTGATGGTTTCTGATGTTCAGCTTTGACCTTAGAACACGTCAAACATTCTCCTACGTATTTAGTAACATCGGCTTTCATACCCGGTCACCAAAAATGTTTCTTGAGATCCTTGTACATCTTCCCCGTTCCAGGATGTATTGAGTATCTGGTTTTATGAGCTTCTCTAAGTACCATTTCTCTCATATCTCCAAATTTTGGTACCCAAATCCTTTCAGCCCTATACCGGGTTCCGTCTTCCCGAATATTAAGATGCTTCTCCGATCCTTTGGGTATTTCATCCTTTAAAATTCCCTCTTTTAAAACTCCTTGTTGCGCCTCCTTTATTTGAGTAGTAAGGTTATTATGAATCATTATATTCATAGATTTTACTCGAATGGGTTCTCTGTCCTTCCTGCTCAAGGCATCGGCTACCACATTTTCCTTCCCCGGGTGGTAACGAATCTCAAAGTCATAATCATTCAATAATTCAATCCAACTACGCTGCCTCATATTCAGTTGTTTCTGATTAAATATGTGTTGAAGACTTTTGTGGTCGGTATATATAATACTTTTGACCCCATATAAGTAGTGCCTCCAAGTCTTTAATGCAAAAACAACCGCGCCTAATTCCAAATCATGCGTCGTATAATTTTGTTCGTGAATCTTCAATTGTCTAGACACATAAGCAATCACCTTCGTTCGTTGCATTAATACACAACCGAGACCTTGCTTTGATGCGTCACAATAAATCACAAAATCATCATTCCCTTCAGGCAATGACAATATAGGTGCCGTAGTTAGCTTTTTCTTCAATAACTGAAACGCTTTCTCTTGTTCATCATTCCATTCAAATTTCTTCCCTTTATGCGTTAATGCAGTCATGGGTTTTGCTATTCTGGGAAAGTCTTGGATGAACCTTTTGTAGTAACCAGCTAGTCCTAAAAACTGGCGTATGTGTTTCGGAGTTTTCGGGGTTTCCCACTTTTCAACAGTTTCTATCTTTGCCGGATCCACCTTAATACCTTCTTTGTTCACTATGTGACCGAGGAATTGAACTTCTTCCAACCAAAATGCACACTTTGAAAACTTAGCGTACAATTCTTCCTTCCTCAATACTTCTAACACCTTTCTCAAATGTTCACCGTGTTCTTGGTCATTATTTGAGTAAATAAGTATGGCATCAATGAAAACAATGACAAACTTGTCAAGGTATGGTCCACACACTCGGTTCATAAGGTCCATGAACACAGCTGGTGCATTAGTTAAACCAAACGGCATGACCATAAACTCGTAATGACCGTAACGTGTTCTGAAAGCAGTCTTTGGAATATCATCTTCTTTCACCCGCATTTGATGATACCCGGAACGTAAGTCAATCTTTGAATAAATAGACGAGCCTTGTAGTTGATCAAATAAGTCGTCGATTCTCGGTAGTGGGTAGCGGTTCTTGATGGTAAGTTTGTTCAACTCTCGGTAGTCGATACACAACCTGAATGTACCATCTTTCTTCTTGACAAACAAAACTGGAGCTCCCCACGGTGATGTGCTTGGTCGAATGAAACCACGCTCTAAAAGTTCTTGTAATTGGCTTTGCAGTTCTTTCATCTCGCTGGGTGTGAGTCTGTAAGGAGCACGAGCTATTGGTGCAGCTCCTGGTACAAGATCTATTTGAAATTCAACGGATCAATGTGGGGGTAATCCCGGTAATTCTTTCAGAAATACATCGGGAAATTCTTTTACAATGGGAACATTATTGGTGCTCTTTTCTTCAGTTTGTACTTTCTTGACGTGTGCTAGAACAGCATAGCAACCTTTTCTTATTAGTTTTTGTGCCTTTAAATTACTAATAAGATGTAGCTTCGTGTTGCCCTTTTCTCCGTACACCATTAAGGGTTTTCCTTTTTCTCGTATAATGCGAATTGCATTTTTGTAACAAACGATCTCTGCTTTCACTTCTTTCAACCAGTCCATACCGATTATCACATCAAAACTCCCTAACTCTACTGGTATCAAATCAATCTTAAATATTTCGCTAACCAGTTTAATTTCTCGATTCCGACATATATTATCTGCTGAAATTAATTTACCATTTGCTAATTCGAGTAAAAATTTACTATCCAAAGGCGTCAATGGACAATTTAATTTAGCACAAAAATCACTACTCATATAGCTTCTATCCGCACCCGAATCAAATAAAACGTAAGCAGATTTATTGTCAATAAGAAACGTACCCGTAACAAGCTCCGGGTCTTCCTGTGCCTCTACCGCATTAATATTGAAAACTCTTCCGCGGCCTTGTCCATTCGTGTTCTCCTGGTTCGGGCAATTTCTAATAATGTGGCCCGGTTTTCCACATTTATAACAAACTACATTGGCATAACTTGCTCCGACACTACTTGCTCTGCCATTACTCGTTCCGACACCATTTGTTCCTTTCGTTCTATTAACCCCTGGTCCGTAGACCTCACTCTTCGCCGCGCTATGACCATTTCTTTTACACTTGTTGCAAAATTTGGTGCAGAACCCCGAGTGATACTTGTCACACCTTTGGCATAGCTGCTTCTGATTGTTGTTGTTGTTGCGGTTATTATTGTTGTTGGGATGATTGTTGTAGTTGCTGTTGTTGTTGTTGTTGTTGTTGTTGGGCTGTTTGTTGTAGTTGCGATTGATGTTGCGATTGTTGGGATAATTGTTGCGATTATTGTTGTAATTGCTGTTGTTGTTGTATTGGTGATTCTTATCACCGTTTTCCTCCCACTTTCTTTTGACTTGCTTCACATTGGCCTCTTCAGCAGTCTGTTCTTTAATTCTTTCTTCAATCTGGTTCACTAGTTTGTGAGCCATTCTACATGCCTGTTGTATGGAGGCGGGCTCGTGTGAACTTATATCTTCTTGGATTCTTTCCGGTAATCCTTTCACAAACGCGTCGATCTTCTCTTCCTCATCTTCGAATGCTCCCGGACACAATAGGCACAATTCTGTGAATCGTCTTTCGTACGTGGTAATATCAAATCCTTGGGTTCGTAACCCTCTAAGTTATGTCTTGAGCTTATTGACCTCAGTTCTGGGACGGTACTTCTCGTTCATCAAGTGCTTGAATGCTGACCACGGTAGTGCGTACGCATCATCTTGTCCCACTTGCACTAGATAGGTATTCCACCATGTTAACGCAGAACCTGTGAAGGTATGCGTAGCGTACTTCACTTTGTCCTCTTCAGTACACTTACTTATGGCAAACACCGATTCGACCTTCTCGGTCCACCGTTTCAATCCGATCGGTCCTTCGGTTCCATCAAATTCCAAAGGTTTGCAGGCAGTGAATTCTTTGTAGGTGCATCCTACACGATTTCCTGTACTGCCAGATCCAAGGTTATTGTTGGTGTGTAGCGCAGCCTGTACTGCGGCTATGTTTGAAGCTAGAAAAGTACGGAATTCCTCTTCATTCATATTCACGGTGTGTCGAGTAGTTGGTGCCATTTCCTTCAAAATAGTCAAATGGAACAAGTTAATCATACAGAATATTAAGAGTAGTTAATAGTATTTCGTAGCATAATATGAACTCATTTATAAAAGCTTTTTCTTCATATTAGCGTTTTATAAGTTTAAATTCGGGTAGTACCTACCCGTTAAGTTCATACTTAGTAGCTAATATACAATTCAACTACTACAATTCTATATAAAAAACTGATTGTAATAATATTTCGCGTTCAAACTTTTATACAATATTTTACAAACTTACAATACCGCTTATTTTACATAAAGCATGAAATATAGCACACAATAACTTTGATACAAGATAGTTGTGAAGATAATTCTAGCTAGTACACAAGTCGTTCAGCAAAGGCAATAAAGACACGTAATTCATACGTCCATAAACAAGTCATGCATTCTGGTTTTACTAGGACTACTTCCCATCCTTGGTCTTGTGGAACATAACCGTTATGGCCGTTGATAAGACATCGTGTTGTAACGTCATCAAAGGGACGAGGGTTACGTAATGACCAACAGTCTCGTAATAACCTAAAAACCTCATTTCTTACCCCAATTACCGACTCCGTCACTTGTGGGAACGTTTTGTTTAATAGTTGTAGGCCGATGTTCTTGTTCTCACTTTGGTGAGAAGCGAACATTACTAACCCGTAAGCATAAAATGCTTCTTTATGTTGCATGTTAGCCGCTTTTTCTAAATCACGAAGTCCTATATTCGGATATACTGAGTCAAAATAATTTCTTAACCCGTTGCGTAAAATATCATTTGGGTTCCCCGCAATATATGCGTCAAAGTAAACACATCGTAACTTATGGATTTCCTAATGTGATATCCCCCATCTTTTGAACGAAAGCCTTTTATAAACCAAGGCATTCTTGGAACGTTCATCGAATGTCTTACAAACTGATCTCGCCTTAAATAGTTGTGCCGAGGAATTCTGACCGACTCTAGACAAGATTTCATCAATCATGTCTCCGGGTAAGTCTCTTAAAATATTAGGTTGTCTATCCATTTTGTGTTTTTATACTGTAAAATAGACAAGAGTTAGATTCATAAAAAAAATACTTATTAATACAAGCAATTTTTACATATATCATAAAGCATAAGCACACTATATTACATATATTACACCACACGAATACAACTATCTTATTCCGACTCGCTCGTTTCTTCTTGTTCGGTTTTGGTTCGTTTTGCCAAGTTTCTAGGGATATATGATGTTCCCCTAATACGAGCCGTCGTTGTCCACATTGGTTTAGAAAAACCTGGTGGTTTAGAGGTTCCCGGGTCATTGTTACAACTTAAGGACTTCGGGGGTTGACGATACATATAAAGTTCATCGGGGTTGGAATTAGATTTCTCTATTTTTATGCCCTTTCCCTTATTATTTTCTTTTGCCTTTTTAAATTCAGTTGGGGTAATTTCTATAACATCATCGGAATTCTCGTCGGAATTCGATTCATCGGAGAATTGGTAATCCTCCCAATATGTTGCTTCCTTGGCGGAAACACCATTGACCATAATTAACCTTGGTCGGTTGGTTGAGGATTCTCTGTTACTTAACCGTTTTATTATTTCCCCCACCGGTTCTATTTCTTCTTCCGGTTCCGATTCTTCTTCCGGTTCCGATTCTTCTTCCGGTTTCGACTCTTCTTCCGGTTCCTCTTCGGGAACTTGTGAATCAGTCCACGAATCATTCCAATTTACATTTGACTCTTCATTATTATTAGGTGAGTCAATGGGACTTGTTCTAGAGGTAGACATCTATCACATAATATCAAACACGTTAAGAGATTAATATATCACATAATATTCATATGTTAAAAATATATAGTTTCCAACAAAAATGTTAAGCAATCATTTTTAAAGAAAACACGGTCGAAGTCCAGACTCACTAATGCATCCTAACAAACTAGATAAGACACACTAATGCAAATTTTATGGTTCTCTAAGACCAATGCTCTGATACCAACTGAAATGTCTCGTTCTTATTGATTAAAAACGTTCCATATTAATTGATTTCGTTGCGAGGTTTTGACCTCTATATGAGACGTTTTTCAAAGACTGCGTTCATTTTTAAAACAAACCATAACCTTTATTTCATAAATAAAGCTTTAAAAAGCTTTACGTAGATTATCAAATAATGATAATCTAAAATATCCTGTTTACACACGACCATTACATAATGGTTTACAGTACAAATATGTTACATCGAAATCAGTTTCTTGAATGCAGTTTTTACACAATATCATACAAACATGGACTCCAAATCTTGTCCTTATTTTAGTATGCAACAGCGGAAGCTCTTAGTATTCACCTGAGAATAAACATGCTTTAAACGTCAACAAAAATGTTGGTGAGTTATAGGTTTAACCTATATATATCAAATCGTAACAATAGACCACAAGATTTCATATTTCAATACACATCCCCTACATAGAGATAAAAATCATTCATATGGTGAACACCTGGTAACCGACATTAACAAGATGCATATATATGTAAGAATATCCCCATCATTCCGGGACACCCTTCGGATATGATATAAATTTCGAAGTACTAAAGCATCTGGTACTTTGGATGGGGTTTGTTAAGCCCAATAGATCTATCTTTAGGATTCGCGTCAATTAGGGTGTCTGTTCCCTAATTCTTAGATTACCAGACTTAATAAAAAGGGGCATATTCGATTTCGATAATTCAACCATAGAATGTAGTTTCACGTACTTGTGTCTATTTTGTAAATCATTTATAAAACCTGCATGTATTCTCATCCCAAAAATATTAGATTTTAAAAGTGGGACTATAACTCACTTTCACAGATTTTTTACTTCGTCGGGAAGTAAGACTTGGCCACTAGTTGATTCACGAACCTATAACAATATATACATATATATCAAAGTATGTTCAAAATATATTTACAACACTTTTAATATATTTTGATGTTTTAAGTTTATTAAGTCAGTTGTCCTTGTTAGTAACCTACAACTAGTTGTCCACAGTTAGATGTACAGAAATAAATCGATAAATATTATCTTGAATCAATCCACGACCCAGTGTATACGTATCTCAGTATTGATCACAACTCAAACTATATATATTTTGGAATCAACCTCAACCCTGTATAGCTAACTCCAACATTCACATATGGAGTGTCTATGGTTGTTCCGAAATATATATAGATGTGTCGACATGATAGGTCGAAACATTGTATACGTGTCTATGGTATCTCAAGATTACATAATATACAATACAAGTTGATTAAGTTATGGTTGGAATAGATTTGTTACCAATTTTCACGTAACTAAAATGAGAAAAATTATCCAATCTTGTTTTACCCATAACTTCTTCATTTTAAATCCGTTTTGAGTGAATCAAATTGCTATGGTTTCATATTGAACTCTATTTTATGAATCTAAACAGAAAAAGTATAGGTTTATAGTCGGAAAAATAAGTTACAAGTCTTGTAAAGGTAGTCATTTCAGTCGAAAGAACGACGTCTAGATGACCATTTTAGAAAACATACTTCCACTTTGAGTTTAACCATAATTTTTGGATATAGTTTCATGTTCATAATAAAAATCATTTTCTCATAATAACAACTTTTAAATCAAAGTTTATCATAGTTTTTAATTAACTAACCCAAAACAGCCCGCGGTGTTACTATGACGGCGTAAATCCGGTTTTACGGTGTTTTTCGTGTTTCCAGGTTTTAAATCATTAAGTTAGCATATCATATAGATATAGAACATGTGTGTAGTTAATTTTAAAAGTCAAGTTAGAAGGATTAACTTTTGTTTGCGAACAAGTTTAGAATTAACTAAACTATGTTCTAGTGATTACGAGTTTAAACCTTCGAATAAGATAGTTTTATATATATGAATCGAATGATGTTATGAACATCATTACTACCTCAAGTTTAGTAGGTAAACCTACTGGAAGTGACAAGAAATGATCTAGCTTCAAAGGATCTTGGATGGCTTGAAAGTTCTTGAAGTAGGATCATGACACAAAAACAAGTTCAAGTAAGATTTTTACTCGAATTAAGATAGTTTATAGTTATAGAAATTGAATCAAAGTTTGAATATGAATATTACCTTGAATAAGAAAGATAACCTACTGTATATAACAAAGGTTTCTTGATCTTAGATGATTACTTGGAATGGATTAGAAAGCTTGGAAGTAAATTAGTAAACTTGAAGGGATTTTTGAAGTGTTCTTGAAGTTTTCTTCCTATGATGATTATAGCTTGATTCTTGAAGTGATTTTTGATGAAGATGATGATTAATTACTGGAAAAATACGTTCATAATAGTGTGTGTGTGTGGTGAGAGAGAATTAGAAAGAGAGTTGGAAGTGAAATGGAGTGAATGATGAGTGGTAATTGGTGAGTGGTGAGTGGGGTTAAAAGGAGTTCTAGTTAGTTGACTAGCTCATGGTAGAAGTTAAAATTAATTAGTCATACATGACATAATCAAGAGTGGAATCCCATGCTAGTTCCTATTGGTATATACTCATAGTAAGTACGTTTTGAAGCTGTGTATAATACGGGTAAGAATACGACTAGAATTCTTGATGAAAGAAAAGAATAGAAAAGTAACTGTAACCATTTTCGTTAAGTATGAGTGTTTTGATATATGTCTTGAAGTCTTCCAAAAGTATTTTAATACATCTAAATACACTACATGTATATACATTTTAACTGAGTCGTTAAGTCATCGTTAGTCATTACATGTAAGTGTTGTTTTGAAACCTTTAAGTTAACGATCTCAATTAATGTTGTTAACCCATTGTTTATTATATCTAATGAGATGTTAAATTATTATATTATGATGATATTATGATATATTAATATATCTTAATATGATATATATACATTTAAATGTCGTTACAACGATAATCGTTACATATATGTCTCGTTTCGAAATCCTTAAGTTAGTAGTCTTGTTTATATGTATATAACTCATTGTTAATACACTTATGGAGATACTTACTTATCATAATATTATGTTAACCATATGTATATCCATATATATATATCGTCATGTCGTTTTTATAAGTTTTAACGTTCGTGAATCGCCGGTCAACTTGGGTGGTCAATTGTCTATATGAAACATATTTCAATTAATCAAGTCTTAACAAGTTTGATTGCTTAACATGTTGGAAACATTTAATCATGTAAATATCAATCTCAATTAATATATATAAACATGGAAAAGTTCGGGTCACTACAGTACCTACCCGTTAAATAAATTTCGTCCCAAAATTTTAAGCTGTTGAAGGTGTTGACGAATCTTCTGGAAATAGATGTGGGTATTTCTTCTTCATCTGATCTTCACGCTCCCAGGTGAACTCGGGTCCTCTACGAGCATTCCATCAAACCTTAACAATTGGTATCTTGTTTTGCTTAAGTCTTTTAACCTCACGATCCATTATTTCGACGGGTTCTTCGATGAATTGGAGTTTTTCGTTGATTTGGATTTCATCTAACGGAATAGTGAGATCTTCTTTAGCAAAACATTTCATAAAATTCGAGACGTGGAAAGTGTTATGTACAGCCGCGAGTTGTTGAGGTAACTCAAGTCGGTAAGCTACTGGTCCGACACGATCAATAATCTTGAATGGTCCAATATACCTTGGATTTAATTTCCCTCGTTTACCAAATCGAACAACGCCTTTCCAAGGTGCAACTTTAAGCATGACCATCTCTCCAATTTCAAATTCTATATCTTTTATTTTAATGTCAGCGTAGCTCTTTTGTCGACTTTGGGCGGTTTTCAACCGTTGTTGAATTTGGATGATCTTCTCGGTAGTTTCTTGTATAATCTCCGGACCCGTAATCTGTCTATCCCCCACTTCACTCCAACAAATCGGAGACCTGCACTTTCTACCATAAAGTGCTTCAAACGGCGCCATCTCAATGCTTGAATGGTAGCTGTTGTTGTAGAAAAATTCTGCTAACGGTAGATGTCGATCCCAACTGTTTCCGAAATCAATAACACATGCTCGTAGCATGTCTTCAAGCGTTTCTATCGTCCTTTCGCTCTGCCCATCAGTTTGTGGATGATAGGCAGTACTCATGTCTAGACGAGTTCCTAATGCTTGCTGTAATGTCTGCCAGAATCTTGAAATAAATCTGCCATCCCTATCAGAGATAATAGAGATTGGTATTCCATGTCTGGAGACGACTTCCTTCAAATACAGTCGTGCTAACTTCTCTATCTTGTCATCTTCTCTTATTGGCAGGAAATGTGCTGATTTGGTGGGACGATCAACTATTACCCAAATAGTATCAAAACCACTTGCAGTCCTTGGCAATTTAGTGATGAAATCCATGGTAATGTTTTCCCATTTCCATTCCGAGATTTCGGGTTGTTGAAGTAGACCTGATGGTTTCTGATGCTCAGCTTTGACCTTAGAACACGTCAAACATTCTCCTATGTATTTAGCAACATCGGCTTTCATACCCGGCCACCAAAAATGTTTCTTGAGATCCTTGTACATCTTCCCCGTTCCAGGATGTATTGAGTATCTGGTTTTATGAGCTTCTCTAAGTACCATTTCTCTCATATCTCCAAATTTTGGTACCCAAATCCTTTCATCCCTATACCGGGTTCCGTCTTCCCGAATATTAAGATGCTTCTCCGATCCTTTGGGTATTTCATCCTTTAAATTTCCCTCTTTTAAAACTCCTTGTTGCGCCTCCTTTATTTGAGTAGTAAGGTTATTATGAATCATTATATTCATAGATTTTACTCGAATGGGTTCTCTGTCCTTCCTGCTCAAGGCATCGGCTACCACATTTTCCTTCCCCGGGTGGTAACGAATCTCAAAGTCGTAATCATTCAATAATTCAATCCACCTACGCTGCCTCATATTCAGTTGTTTCTGATTAAATATGTGTTGAAGACTTTTGTGGTCGGTATATATAATACTTTTGACCCCATATAAGTAGTGCCTCCAAGTCTTTAATGCAAAAACAACCGCGCCTAATTCCAAATCATGCGTCGTATAATTTTGTTCGTGAATCTTCAATTGTCTAGACGCATAAGCAATCACCTTCGTTCGTTGCATTAATACACAACCGAGACCTTGCTTTGATGCGTCACAATAAATCACAAAATCATCATTCCCTTCAGGCAATGACAATATAGGTACCGTAGTTAGCTTTTTCTTTAATAACTGAAACGCTTTCTCTTGTTCATCATTCCATTCAAATTTCTTCCCTTTATGCGTTAATGCAGTCAAGGGTTTTGCTATTCTGGAAAAGTCTTGGATGAACCTTCTGTAGTAACCAGCTAGTCCTAAAAACTGGCGTATGTGTTTAGGAGTTTTCGGGGTTTCCCACTTTTCAACAGTTTCTATCTTTGCCGAATCCACCTTAATACCTTCTTTGTTCACTATGTGACCGAGGAATTGAACTTCTTCCAACCAAAATGCACACTTTGAAAACTTAGCGTACAATTCTTCCTTCCTCAATACTTCTAACACCTTTCTCAAATGTTCACCGTGTTCTTGGTCATTCTTTGAGTAAATAAGTATGTCATCAATGAAAACAATGACAAACTTGTCAAGGTATGGTCCACACACTCGGTTCATAAGGTCCATGAACATAGCTGGTGCATTAGTTAAACCAAACGGCATGACCATAAACTCGTAATGACCGTAACGTGTTCTGAAAGCAGTCTTTGGAATATCATCTTCTTTCACCCGCATTTGATGATACCCGGAAAGTAAGTCAATCTTTGAATAAACAGACGAGCCTTGTAGTTGATCAAATAAGTCGTCGATTCTCGGTAGTGGGTAGCGGTTCTTGATGGTAAGTTTGTTCAACTCTCGGTAGTCGATACACAACCTGAATGTACCATCTTTCTTCTTGACAAACAAAACAGGAGCTCCCCACGGTGATGTGCTTGGTCGAATGAAACCACGCTCTAAAAGTTCTTGTAATTGGCTTTGCAGTTCTTTCATCTTGCTGGGTGCGAGTCTGTAAGGAGCACAAGCTGTTAGTGCAGCTCCTGGTACAAGATCTATTTGAAATTCAACGGATCGATGTGGGAGTAATCCCGGTAATTCTTTCAGAAATACATCGGAAAATTCTTTTGCAATGGGAACATTATTGATGCTCTTTTCTTCAGTTTGTACTTTCTCGACGTGTGCTAGAACAGCATAGCAACCTTTTCTTATTAGTTTTTATGCCTTTAAATTACTAATAAGATGTAGCTTCGTGTTGCCCTTTTCTCCGTACACCATTAAGGGTTTTCCTTTTTCTCGTATAATGCGAATTGCAAACGTTCAAATATCAAGACACTATCCAGGAGTCTTGACGTTAGGGTCGTTTTAGGGTGATCTCGAGAATTTCAACACAATCCGAAATCGAAGGTTATGCGCCGCCAAATGGTACTCTATCTGGCAGCGCATACTAATGATTTAAAAAATCGTGTTTAATGAAGTGACATTAGATTCAAATTTATATGCGTTATACATATTTACATAGCGAATGAAGTAATAGGCCTTAAAACAATATGTACCATGCAAAGTGATGCACATACAAAAGGAATAATATGAATTAAAAATGGTCAAAATCGAAAAAAGATAAAATTGAAGGCTTTCGAGGTCTCGTTTTGAAAATATTTGGGACAAACCGCCTACCCTAGTTTGCCAATGGATAGATAACGAAAAAAATACACGATTTGAAAAAAACGGTGACAAAATCAGAGCTATGAGTCCAAAGAACGATAGAACGAACATTTTGGCCAAAGACACAAAACTCCAAGCACCACGAACCTTCGGTAGTGTTTGGTGCGTGATGATATTTTGTTGGGAAAGATGTCTTTTTTGGAATCTAGACGACCTCGAATGGCAAGCACGTTCAGAGAGTCTTGCTCGTTCGGCCGTTTTAGGGTGATCTTGAGAATTTCAGTACAATCTGAAACCGGAGGTTATGCGCCGCCAAATGGTAATCCATCTGGCGGCGCATACTACTGATTTAAAAAAAACGTGTTTAATGAAGTGACATTAGATTCAAATTTATACCCTTTTACACATAATTGCATTGCGTGTGAAATAAAAGGCATTAAAACGATATATACCATGCTAAGTCATGCATACACAAAACTAATAATAAGATATAAATTGAAAACGTTCAAAGAGAACATTAAAAATGAGTAAAATGTCTTTTTCAGCATCCTGACGACCTCCAATGTCAAACACTATCCACGAGTCTTGACGTTAGGGTCGTTTTAGGGTGATCTCGAGAATTTCAGCACAATCTGAATCCGAAGGTTATGCGCCGCCAAATGGTACTCCATCTGGCGGCGCATACTAATGATCTAAAAAAGCGTGTTTAATAAAGTGACATTAGATTCAAATTTATATGCGTTATACATATTTACATAGCGAATGAAATAATAGGCCTTAAAACAATATGTACCATGCAAAGTCATGAATACACAAAAGGAATAATATGAATGAAAAATGGTCAAAATCGAAAAAGGTAAAATTGAAAGCTTTCGAGGTCTCGTTTCGAAAAATATTTGGGACAAACCGCCTACGGCAGTTTGCCAATGGATAGATCCCAAAAAAATACACGATTTAAAAAAATGGTGACTAAATCGGAGCTACGAGTCAAAAGATACGATAGATCGAACATTTTGACCAAACACACAAAACACCAAGCACCACGAACCTTCGGTGGTGTTTGGTGGGTGATGATATTTTGCGGGGAAAGATGTTTTTTTTTTTTGGAATCTAGACGACCTCGAATGGCAAGCACGTTCAGAGAGTCTTGCTCGTTCACCGTTTTAGGGTGATCTAGAGAATTTCAGTATAATCTGAAACCGAAGGTTATGCGCCGCCAAATAGTACTCCATCTGGCGACGCATACTAGTGATTTAAAAAAACGTGTTTAATGAAGTGACATTAGATTCAAATTTATACCCTTTTACACAGAATTGCATTGCGAGTGAAATAAATGGCATTGAAACGATATATACCATGTTAAGTCATGCATACACAAAACTAATAATAAGATATAAATTGAAAACGTTCAAAGAGAACATTAAAATTGAGTAAAATGTCTTTTTTTGGCATCCTGACGACCTCGAATGTCAAACACTATCTAGGAGTCTTGACGTTAGGGTCGTTTTAGGGTGATCCCGAGAATTTTAGCACAATCTGAAACCGAAGGTTATGCGTCGCCAGATGGTACTCCATCTAGCGGCGCATACTAATGATTTAAAAAAGCGTGTTTAATGAAGTGAAATTAGATTCAAATTTATATGAGTTATACATATTTACATAGAGAATAAAATAATAGGCCTTAAAACAATATGTACCATGTAAAGTTGTGCATACACAAAAGGAATAATATGAATGAAAAATGGTCAAAATCGAAAAAAGGTAAAAATTTAAAGGCTTTCGAGGTCTCGTTTCGAAAAATATTTGTTACAAACCGCCTACGGCAGTTTTCCAACGGATAGATCCCGAAAAATACATGATTTGAAAAAAAATGGTGACTAAATCGGAGCGACGAGTCAAAAGATATTATAGATCGAACATTTTGGCCAAAGACACAAAACACCAAGCACCGCGAACCTTCGGTGGTGTTTGGTGCGTGATGATATTTTGCGGGGAAAGATGTCTTTTTTGGAATCTAGATGACCTCGAATGGCAAGCACGTTCAGAGAGTCTTGCTCTTTCGGCCGTTTTAGGGTGATCTTGAGAATTTCAGTACAATCTGAAATCGAAGGTTATGCGCCGCCAAATGGTACTCCATCTGGAGGCGCATACTAGTGATTTAAAAAAACGTGTTTAATGAAGTGACATTAGATTCAAATTTATACCCTTTTACACATAATTGCTTTTGCGAGTGTAATAAAAGGCATTAAAATGATATATACCATGTTAAGTCATGCATACACAAAACTAATAATAAGATATAAATTAAAAACTTTCAAAGAGAACATTAAAGTTTAGTAAAATGTCTTTTTTCGGCATCCTGACGACCTCGAATGTCAAACACTATCCAAGAGTCTTGACGTTAGGGTCGTTTTAGGATGATCTCGAGAATTTCAGCACAATCTGAAACCGAAGGTTATGCGCCGCCAGATGGTACTCTATCTGGCGGCGCATACTAATGATTTAAAAAAGCGTGTTTAATGAAGTGACATTAGATTCAAATTATTATGAGTTATACATATTTACATAGCGAATGAAATAATAGGCCTTATGAAATGTCCCGTTCTTATTGATTAAAAACGTTCCATATTAATTGATTTCGTTGCGAGGTTTTGACCCCTATATGAGACGTTTTTCAAAGACTGCATTCATTTTTAAAACAAACCATAACCTTTATTTCATAAATAAAGGTTTAAAAAACTTTACGTAGATTATCAAATAATGATAATCTATAATATCCTGTTTACACACGACCATTACATAATGGTTACAATACAAATATGTTACAACAAAATAAGTTTCTTGAATGCAGTTTTTACACAACATCATACAAACATGGACTCCAAATCTCATCCTTATTTAAGTATGCGACAGCGGAAGCTCTTAATAATCACCTGAGAATAAACATGCTTAAAACGTCAACAAAAATGTTGGTGAGTTATAGGTTTAACCTATATATATCAAATCATAATAATAGACCACAAGATTTCATATTTCAATACACATCCCATACATAGAGATAAAAGTCATTCATATGGTGAACACCTGGTAACCGACATTAACAAGATGCATATATAAGAATATCCCCATCATTCCGGGACACCCTTCGGATATGATATAAATTTCAAAGTACTAAAGCATCAGGTACTTTGGATGGGGCTTGTTGGGCCCGATAGATCTATCTTTAGGATTCGCGTCAATTAGGGTGTCTGTTCCCTAATTCTTAGATTACCAGACTTAATAAAAAGGGACATATTCGATTTCGATAATTCAACCATAGAATGTAGTTTCACGTACTTGTGTCTATTTTGTAAATCATTTATAAAACCTGCATGTATTCTCATCCCAAAAATATTAGATTTTAAAAGTGGGACTATAACTCACTTTCACAGATTTTTACTTCGTCGGGAAGTAAGACTTGGCCACTGGTTGATTCACGAACCTATAACAATATATACATATATATCAAAGTATGTTCAAAATATATTTACAACACTTTTAATATATTTTGATGTTTTAAGTTTATTAAGTCAGCTGTCCTCGTTAGTAACCTACAACTAGTTGTCCACAGTTAGATGTACAGAAATAAATCGATAAATATTATCTTGAATCAATCCACGACCCAGTGTATACGTATCTCAGTATTGATCACAACTCAAACTATATATATTTTGGAATCAACCTCAACCCTGTATAGCTAACTCCAACATTCACATATAGAGTGTCTATGGTTGTTCCGAAATATATATAGATGTGTCGACATGATAGGTCGAAACATTGTATACGTGTCTATGGTATCTCAAGATTACATAATATACAATACAAGTTGATTAAGTTATGGTTGGAATAGATTTGTTACCAATTTTCACGTAGCTAAAATGAGAAAAATTATCCAATCTTGTTTTACCCATAACTTCTTCATTTTAAATCCGTTTTGAGTGAATCAAATTGCTATGGTTTCATATTGAACTCTATTTTATGAATCTAAACAGAAAAAGTATAGGTTTATAGTCAGAAAAATAAATTACAAGTAATTTTTGTAAAGGTAGTCATTTCAGTCGAAAGAACGACGTCTAGATGACCATTTTAGAAAACATACTTCCACTTTGAGTTTAACCATAATTTTTGGATATAGTTTCATGTTCATAATAAAAAACATTTTCTCAGAATAACAACTTTTAAATCAAAGTTTATCATAGTTTTTAATTAACTAACCCAAAACAGCCCGCGGTGTTACTACGACGGCGTAAATCCGGTTTTACGGTGTTTTTCGTGTTTCCAGGTTTTAAATCATTAAGTTAGCATATCATATAGATATAGAACATGTGTTTAGTTGATTTTAAAAGTCAAGTTAGAAGGATTAATTTTTGTTTGCGAACAAGTTTAGAATTAACTAAACTATGTTCTAGTGATTACAAGTTTAAACCTTCGAATAAGATAGCTTTATATGTATGAATCGAAAGATGTTATGAACATCATTACTACCTTAAGTTCCTTGGATAAACCTACTGGAAAAGAGAAAAATGGATCTAGCTTCAACGGATCCTTGGATGGCTCGAAGTTCTTGAAGCAGAATCATGACACGAAAACAAGTTCAAGTAAGATCATCACTTGAAATAAGATTGTTATAGTTATAGAAATTGAACCAAAGTTTGAATATAATTATTACCTTGTATTAGAATGATAACCTACTGTAAGAAATAAAGATTTCTTGAGGTTGGATGATCACCTTACAAGATTGGAAGTGAGCTAGCAAACTTGAAAGTATTCTTGATTTTATGTAACTAGAACTTGTAGAATTTATGAAGAACACTTAGAACTTGAAGATAGAACTTGAGAGAGATTAATTAGATGAAGAAAATTGAAGAATTAAAGTGTTTGTAGGTGTTTTTGGTCGTTGGTGTATGGATTAGATATAAAGGATATGTAATTTTGTTTTCATGTAAATAAGTCATGAATGATTACTCATATTTTTGTAATTTTATGAGATATTTCATGCTAGTTGCCAAATGATGGTTCCCACATGTGTTAGGTGACTCACATGGGCTGCTAAGAGCTAATCATTGGAGTGTATATACCAATAGTACATACATCTAAAAGCTGTGTATTGTACGAGTACGAATACGGGTGCATACGAGTAGAATTGTTGATGAAATTGAACGAGGATGTAATTGTACGCATTTTTGTTAAGTAGAAGTATTTTGATAAGTGTATTGAAGTCTTTCAAAAGTGTATAAATACATATTAAAACACTACATGTATATACATTTTAACTGAGTCGTTAAGTCATCGTTAGTCGTTACATGTAAGTGTTGTTTTGAAACCTTTAGGTTAACGATCTTGTTAAATGTTGTTAACCCAATGTTTATAATATCAAATGAGATTTTAAATTATTATATTATCATGATATTATCATTTATGAATATCTCTTAATATGATATATATACATTAAATGTCTTTACAACGATAATCGTTACATATATGTCTCGTTTAAAAATCATTAAGTTAGTAGTCTTGTTTTTACATATGTAGTTCATTGTTAATATACTTAATGATATGTTTACTTATCATAGTATCATGTTAACTATATATATATCCATATATATGTCATCATATAGTTTTTACAAGTTTTAACGTTCGTGAATCACCGGTCAACTTTGGTGGTCAATTGTCTATATGAAACATATTTCAATTAATCAAGTCTTAACAAGTTTGATTGCTTAACATGTTGGAAATATTTAATCATGTAAATATCAATCTCAATTAATATATATAAACATGGAAAAGTTCGGGTCACTAAAGTACCTACCCGTTAAATAAATTTCGTTCCGAAATTTTAAGCTGTTGAATGTGTTGACGAATCTTCTGGAAATAGATGCGGGTATTTCTTCTTCATCTGATCTTCACGATCCCAGGTGAACTCGGGTCCTCTACGAGCATTCCATCGAACCTTAACAATTGGTATCTTGTTTTGCTTAAGTCTTTTAACCTCACGATCCATTATTTCGACGGGTTCTTCGATGAATTGAAGTTTTTCGTTGATTTGGATTTCATCTAATGGAATAGTGAGATCTTCTTTAGCAAAACATTTCTTCAAATTCGAGACGTGGAAAGTGTTATGTACAGCCGCGAGTTGTTGAGGTAACTCAAGTCGGTAAGCTACTGGTCCGACACGATCAATGATCTTGAATGGTCCAATATACCTTGGATTTAATTTCCCTCGTTTACCAAATCGAACAACGCCTTTCCAAGGTGCAACTTTAAGCATGACCATCTCTCCAATTTCAAATTCTATATCTTTTCTTTTAATGTCAGCGTAGCTCTTTTGTCGACTTTGGGCGGTTTTCAACCGTTGTTGAATTTGGATGATCTTCTCGGTAGTTTCTTGTATAATCTCCGGACCCGTAATCTGTCTATCCCCCACTTCACTCCAACAAATTGGAGACCTGCACTTTCTACCATAAAGTGCTTCAAACGGCGCCATCTCAATGCTTGAATGGTAGCTGTTGTTGTAGGAAAATTCTGCTAACGGTAGATGTCGATCCCAACTGTTTCCGAAATCAATAACACATGCTCGTAGCATGTCTTCAAGTGTTTGTATCGTCCTTTCGCTCTGCCCATCAGTTTGTGGATGATAGGCAGTACTCATGTCTAGACGAGTTCCTAATGCTTGCTGTAATGTCTGCCAGAATCTTGAAATAAATCTGCCATCCCTATCAGAGATAATAGAGATTGGTATTCCATGTCTGGAGACGACTTCCTTCAAATACAGTCGTGCTAACTTCTCCATCTTGTCATCTTCTCTTATTGGCAGGAAGTGTGCTGATTTGGTGAGACGATCAACAATTACCCAAATAGTATCAAAACCACTTGCAGTCCTTGGCAATTTAGTGATGAAATCCATGGTAATGTTTTCCCATTTCCATTCCGGGATTTTGGGTTGTTGAAGTAGACCTGATGGTTTCTGATGCTCAGCTTTGACCTTAGAACACGTCAAACATTCTCCTACTTATTTAGCAACATCGGCTTTCATACCCGACCACCAAAAATGTTTCTTGAGATCCTTGTACATCTTCCCCGTTCCAGGATGTATTGAGTATCTGGTTTTATGAGCTTCTCTAAGTACCATTTCTCTCATATCTCCAAATTTTGGTACCCAAATCCTTTCAGCCCTATACCGGGTTCCGTCTTCCTGAATATTAAGATGCTTCTCCGATCCTTTGGGTATTTCATCCTTTAAATTTCCCTCTTTTAAAACTCCTTGTTGCGCCTCCTTTATTTGAGTAGTAAGGTTATTATGAATCATTATATTCATAGATTTTACTCGAATGGGTTCTCTGTCCTTCCTGCTCAAGGCATCGGCTACCACATTTGCCTTCCCCGGGTGGTAACAAATCTCAAAGTCGTAATCATTCAACAATTCAATCCACCTACGCTGCCTCATATTCAGTTGTTTCTGATTAAATACGTGTCGTAATCATTCAACAATTCAATCCACCTACGCTGCCTCATATTCAGTTGTTTCTGATTAAATACGTGTTGAACACTTTTGTGGTCGGTATATATAATACTTTTAACCCCATATAAGTAGTGCCTCCAAGTCTTTAATGCAAAAACAACCGCTCCTAATTCCAAATCATGCGTCGTATAATTTTGTTCGTGAATCTTCAATTGTCTAGACGCATAAGCAATCACCTTCGTTCGTTGCATTAATACACAACCGAGACCTTGCTTTGATGCGTCACAATAAATCACAAAATCATCATTCCCTTCAGGCAATGACAATATAGGTGCCGTAGTTAGCTTTTTCTTCAATAACTGAAACGCTTTCTCTTGTTCATCATTCCATTCAAATTTCTTCCCTTTATGCGTTAATGCAGTCAAGGGTTTTGCTATTCTGGAAAAGTCTTGGATGAACCTTCTGTAGTAACCAGCTAGTCCTAAAAACTGGCGTATGTGTTTCGGAGTTTTCGGGGTTTCCCACTTTTCAACAGTTTCTATCTTTGCCGGATCCACCTTAATACCTTCTTTGTTCACTATGTGACCAAGGAATTGAACTTCTTCCAACCAAAATGCACACTTTGAAAACTTAGCGTACAATTCTTCCTTCCTCAATACTTCTAACACCTTTCTCAAATGTTCACCGTGTTCTTGGTCATTCTTTGAGTAAATAAGTATGTCATCAATGAAAACAATGACAAACTTGTCAAGGTATGGTCCACACACTCGGTTCATAAGGTCCATGAACACAGCTGGTGCATTAGTTAAACCAAACGGCATGACCATAAACTCGTAATGACCGTAACGTGTTCTGAAAGCAGTCTTTGGAATATCATCTTCTTTCACCCGCATTTGATGATACCCGGAACGTAAGTCAATCTTTGAATAAACAGACGAGCCTTGTAGTTGATCAAATAAGTCGTCGATTCTCGGTAGTGGGTAGCGGTTCTTGATGGTAAGTTTGTTCAACTCTCGGTAGTCGATACACAACCTGAATGTACCATCTTTCTTCTTGACAAACAAAATAGGAGCTCCCCACGGTGATGTGCTTGGTCGAATGAAACCACGCTCTAAAAGTTCTTGTAATTGGCTTTGCAGTTCTTTCATCTCGCTGGGTGTGAGTCTGTAAGGAGCACGAGCTATTGGTGCAGCTCCTGGTACAAGATCTATTTGAAATTCAACAGATCGATGTGGGGGTAATCCCGGTAATTCTTTCGGAAATACATCGGGAAATTCTTTTGCAATGGGAACATCATTGATGCTCTTTTCTTCAGTTTGTACTTTCTCGACGTGTGCTAGAACAGCATAGCAACCTTTTCTTATTAGTTTTTGTGCCTTCAAATTACTAATAAGATGTAGCTTCGTGTTGCCCTTTTCTCCGTACACCATTAAGGGTTTTCCTTTTTCTCGTATAATGCGAATTGCATTTTTGTAACAAACGATCTCTGCTTTCACTTCTTTTAACCAGTTCATACCGATTATCACATCAAAACTCCCTAACTCTACTGGTATCAAATCAATCTTAAATGTTTCGGTAACCAGTTTAATTTCTCGATTCCGACATATATTATCTTCTGAAATTAATTTACCATTTGCTAATTCGAGTAAAAATTTACTATCCAAAGGCGTCAATGGACAACTTAATTTAGCACAAAAATGTCTACTCATATAGCTTCTATCCGCACCCGAATCAAATAAAACGTAAGCAGATTTATTGTCAATAAAAAACGTACCCGTAACAAGCTCCGAGTCTTCCTGTGCCTCTGGCGCATTAATATTGAAAACTCTTCCGCGGCCTTGTCCATTCGTGTTCTCCTGGTTAGGGCAATTTCTAATAATGTGGCCCGGTTTTCCACATTTATAACAAACTACATTGGCATAACTTGCTCCGACACTACTTGCTCCGCCATTACTCATTCCGACACCATTTGTTCCTTTCGTTCTATTAACCCCTGGTCCGTAGACCTCACACTTCACCGCGCTATGACCATTTCTTTTACACTTGTTGCAAAATTTGGTGCAGAAGCTCGAGTGATACTTTTCACACCTTTGGCATAGCTGCTTCTGATTGTTGTTGTTGTTGCGGTTATTATTGTTGTTGGGATGATTGTTGTAGTTACTGTTGTTGTTGTTGTTGTTGTTGTTGGGTCGTTTGTTGTAGTTGCGATTGATGTTGCGATTGTTGGGATAATTGTTGCGATTATTGTTGTAATTGCTGTTGTTGTTGTATTGGTGATTCTTATCACCGTTTTCCTCCCACTTTCTTTTGACTTGCTTCACATTGGCCTCTTCAGCAGTCTGTTCTTTAATTCTTTCTTCAATCTGGTTCACTAGTTTGTGAGCCATTCTACATGCCTGTTGTATGGAGGCGGGCTCATGTGAACTTATATCTTCTTGGATTCTTTCCGGTAATCCTTTCACAAACGCGTCGATCTTCTCTTCCTCATCTTCGAATGCTCCCGGACACAATAGGCACAATTCTGTGAATCGTCTTTCGTACGTGGTAATATCAAATCCTTGGGTTCGTAACCCTCTAAGTTCTGTCTTGAGCTTATTGACCTCGGTTCTGGGACGGTACTTCTCGTTCATCAAGTGCTTGAATGCTGACCACGGTAGTGCGTACGCATCGTCTTGTCCCACTTGCTCTAGATAGGTATTCCACCATGTTAACTCAGAACCTGTGAAGGTATGCGTAGCATACTTCACTTTGTCCTCTTCAGTACACTTACTTATGGAAAACACCGATTCGACCTTCTCGGTCCACCATTTCAATCCGATCGGTCCTTCGGTTCCATCAAATTCCAAAGGTTTGCAGGCAGTGAATTCTTTGTAGGTGCATCCTACACGATTTCCTGTACTGCTAGATCCAAGGTTATTGTTGGTATGTAGCGCAGCCTGTACTGCGGCTATGTTTGAAGCTAGAAAAGTACGGAATTCCTCTTCATTCATATTCACAGTGTGTCGAGTAGTCGGTGCCATTTCCTTCAAAATTATCAAATGAAACAAGTTAATCATACAGAATATTAAGAGTAGTTAATAGTATTTCGTAGCATAATATGAACTCATTTATAAAAGCTTTTTCTTCATATTAGCGTTTTATAAGTTTAAATTCGGGTAGTACCTACCCGTTAAGTTCATACTTAGTAGCTAATATACAATTCAACTACTACAATTCTATATGAAAAACTGATTATAATAATATTTCGCGTTCAAACTTTTATACAATATTTTACAAACTTACAATACCGCTTATTTTACATAAAGCATGAAATATAGCACACAATAACTTTGATACAAGATAGTTGTGAAGATAATTCTAGCTAGTACACAAGTCATTCAGCAAAGGCAATAAAGACACGTAATTCATACGTCCAGAAACAAGTCATGCATTCTAGTTTTACTAGGACTACTTCCCATCCTTGGTCTTGTGGAACATAACCGTTATGGCCATTGATAAGACAGCGTGTTGTAATGTCGTCAAAGGGACGAGGGTTACGTAATGTCCAACAGTCCCGTAATAATCTAAAAACCTCATTTCTTACCCCAATTACCGACTCCGTCACTTGTGGAAACGTTTTGTTTAATAGTTGTAGCCCGATGTTCTTGTTCTCACTTTGGTGAGAAGCGAACATTACTAATCCGTAAGCATAACATGCTTCTTTATGTTGCATGTTAGCCGCTTTTTCTAAATCACGAAGTCCAATATTCGGATATATTGAGTCAAAATAATTTCTTAACCCGTTGCGTAAAATAGCATTTGGGTTCCCCGCAATATATGCGTCAAAGTAAACACATCGTAACTTATGGGTTTCCCAATGTGATATCTCCCATCTTTCAAACAAAAGTCTCTTATAAACCAAGACATTCTTAGAACATTCTTCGAATGTCTTACAAATTGATCTCGTCTTAAATAGTTGTGCCGAGGAATTCTGACCGACTCTAGACAAGATTTCATCAATCATGTCTCCGGGTAGGTCTCTTAAAATATTGGGTTGTCTATCCATTTTGTGTTTTTAAACTGTAAAATAGACAAGAGTTAGATTCATAAAAAAATACTTATTAATACAAGCAATTTTTACATATATCATAAAGCATAAGCACACTATATTACATATATTACACCACACGAATACAACTATCTTATTCCGACTCGCTCGTTTCTTCTTCTTCGGTTTTGGTTCGTTTTGCCAAGTTTCTAGGGATATATGATGTTCCCCTAATACGAGCCGTCATTTTCCACATTGGTTTAGAAAAACCTGGTGGTTTAGAGGTTCCCGGGTCATTGTTACAAGTTAAGGACTTCGGGGGTTGACGATACATATAAAGTTCATCGGGGTTGGAATTAGATTTCTCTATTTTTATGCCCTTTCCCTTATTATTTTCTTTTGCCTTTTTAAATTCAGTTGGGGTAATTTCTATAACATCATCGGAATTCTCGTCGGAATCCGATTCATCGGAGAATTTGTAATCCTCCCAATATTTTGCTTCCTTGGCGAAAACACCATTGACCATAATTAACCTTGGTCGGTTGGTTGAGGATTTTCTTTTACTTAACCGTTTTATTATTTCCCCCACCGGTTCTACTTCTTCATCCGGTTCCGATTCTTCTTCCGGTTCCGATTCTTCTTCCGGTACCGACTCTTCTTCTGGTTCCTCTTCGGGGACTTGTGAATCAGTCCACGAATCATTCCAATTTACATTTGACTCTTCACATAATATCAAACGCGTTAAGAGATTAATATATCACATAATATTCACATGTTAAAAATATATAGTTTCCAACAAAATTTGTTAAGCAATCATTTTTCAAGTAAACACGGTCGAAGTCCAGACTCACTAATGCATCCTAACAAACTCGATAAGACACACTAATGCAAAATTCTGGTTCTCTAAGACCAATGCTCGGATACCAACTGAAATGTCCCGTTCTTATTGATTAAAAACGTTCCATATTAATTGATTTCGTTGCGAGGTTTTGACCCCTATATGAGACGTTTTTCAAAGACTGCATTCATTTTTAAAACAAACCATAACCTTTATTTCATAAATAAAGGTTTAAAAAACTTTACGTAGATTATCAAATAATGATAATCTAAAATATCCTGTTTACACACGACCATTACATAATGGTTTACAATACAAATATGTTACAACAAAATAAGTTTCTTGAATGCAGTTTTTACACAATATCATACAAACATGGACTCCAAATCTCGTCCTTATTTAAGTATGCGACAGCGGAAGCTCTTAATAATCACCTGAGAATAAACATGCTTAAAACGTCAACAAAAATGTTGGTGAGTTATAGGTTTAACCTATATATATCAAATCATAATAATAGACCACAAGATTTCATATTTCAATACACATCCCATACATAGAGATAAAATTCATTCATATGGTGAACACCTGGTAACCGACATTAACAAGATGCATATATAAGAATATCTCCATCATTCCGGGACACCCTTCGGATATGATATAAATTTCGAAGTACTAAAGCATCCGGTACTTTGGATGGGGCTTGTTGGGCCCGATAGATCTATCTTTAGGATTCGCGTCAATTAGGGTGTCTGTTCCCTAATTCTTAGATTACCAGACTTAATAAAAAGGGGCATATTCGATTTCGATAATTCAACCATAGAATGTAGTTTCACGTACTTGTGTCTATTTTGTAAATCATTTATAAAACCTGCATGTATTCTCATCCCAAAAATATTAGATTTTAAAAGTGGGACTATAACTCACTTTCACAGATTTTTACTTCGTCGGGAAGTAAGACTTGGCCACTGGTTGATTCACGAACCTATAACAATATATACATATATATCAAAGTATGTTCAAAATATATTTACAACACTTTTAATATATTTTGATGTTTTAAGTTTATTTAGTCAGCTGTCCTCGTTAGTAACCTACAACTAGTTGTCCACAGTTAGATGTACAGAAATAAATCGATAAATATTATCTTGAATCAATCCACGACCCAGTGTATACGTATCTCAGTATTGATCACAACTCAAACTATATATATTTTGGAATCAACCTCAACCCTGTATAGCTAACTCCAACATTCACATATAGAGTGTCTATGGTTGTTCCGAAATATATATAGATGTGTCGACATGATAGGTCGAAACATTGTATACGTGTCTATGGTATCTCAAGATTACATAATATACAATACAAGTTGATTAAGTTATGGTTGGAATAGATTTGTTACCAATTTTCACGTAGCTAAAATGAGAAAAATTATCCAATCTTGTTTTACCCATAACTTCTTCATTTTAAATCCGTTTTGAGTGAATCAAATTGCTATGGTTTCATATTGAACTCTATTTTATGAATCTAAACAGAAAAAGTATAGGTTTATAGTCAGAAAAATAAGTTACAAGTCGTTTTTGTAAAGGTAGTCATTTCAGTCGAAAGAACGACGTCTAGATGACCATTTTAGAAAACATACTTCCACTTTGAGTTTAACCATAATTTTTGGATATAGTTTCATGTTCATAATAAAAATCATTTTCTCAGAATAACAACTTTTAAATCAAAGTTTATCATAGTTTTTAATTAACTAACCCAAAACAGCCCGCGGTGTTACTACGACGGCGTAAATCCGGTTTTACGGTGTTTTTCGTGTTTCCTGGTTTTAAATCATTAAGTTAGCATATCATATAGATATAGAACATGTGTTTAGTTGATTTTAAAAGTCAAGTTAGAAGGATTAATTTTTGTTTGCGAACAAGTTTAGAATTAACTAAACTATGTTCTAGTGATTACAAGTTTAAACCTTCGAATAAGATAGCTTTATATGTATGAATCGAATGATGTTATGAACATCATTACTACCTTAAGTTCCTTGGATAAACCTACTGGAAAAGAAAAAAATGGATCTAGCTTCAACGGATCCTTGGATGGCTCGAAGTTCTTGAAGCAGAATCATGACACGAAAATAAGTTCAAGTAAGATCATCACTTGAAATAAGATTGTTATAGTTATAGAAATTGAACCAAAGTTTGAATATGATTATTACCTTGTATTAGAATGATAACCTACTGTAAGAAATAAAGATTTCTTGAGGTTGGATGATCACCTTACAAGATTGGAAGTGAGCTAGCAAACTTGAAAGTATTCTTGATTTTATGTAACTAGAACTTGTAGAATTTATGAAGAACACTTAGAACTTGAAGATATAACTTGAGAGAGATTAATTAGATGAAGAAAATTGAAGAATTAAAGTGTTTGTAGGTGTTTTTGGTCGTTGGTGTATGGATTAGATATAAAGGATATGTAATTTTGTTTTCATGTAAATAAGTCATGAATGATTACTCATATTTTTGTAATTTTATGAGATATTTCATGCTAGTTGCCAAATGATGATTCCCACATGTGTTAGGTGACTCACATGGGCTGCTAAGAGCTGATCATTGGAGTGTATATACCAATAGTACATACATCTAAAAGCTGTGTATTGTACGAGTACGAATACGGGTGCATACGAGTAGAATTGTTGATGAAATTGAACGAGGATGTAATTGTAAGCATTTTTGTTAATTAGAAGTATTTTGATAAGTGTATTGAAGTCTTTCAAAAGTGTATAAATACATATTAAAACACTACATGTATATACATTTTAACTGAGTCGTTAAGTCATCGTTAGTCGTTACATGTAAGTGTTGTTTTGAAACCTTTAGGTTAACGATCTTGTTAAATGTTGTTAACCCAATGTTTATAATATCAAATGAGATTTTAAATTATTATATTATCATGATATTATCATTTATGAATATCTCTTAATATGATATATATACATTAAATGTCTTTACAACAATAATCGTTACATATATGTCTCGTTTAAAAATCATTAAGTTAGTAGTCTTGTTTTTACATATGTAGTTCATTGTTAATATACTTAATGATATGTTTACTTATCATAGTATCATGTTAACTATATATATATATCCATATATATGTTATCATATAGTTTTTACAAGTTTTAACGTTCGTGAATCACCGGTCAACTTGGGTGGTCAATTGTCTATATGAAACATATTTCAATTAATCAAGTCTTAACAAGTTTGATTGCTTAACATGTTGGAAACATTTAATCATGTAAATATCAATCTCAATTAATATATATAAACATGGAAAAGTTCGGGTCACTACACCTTAAAACAATATGTACCATGTAAAGTCATGCATACACAAAAGGAATAATATGAATGAAAAATGCTCAAAATCGAAAAAGGTAAAATTTAAAGGCTTTCGAGGTCTTGTTTCAAAAAATATTTGGGACAAACCGCCTACAGTAATTTTCCAACGGATAGATCCCGAAAAAATACACGATTTGAAAAAAACGGTGACTAAATCGGAGCTACGAGTCAAAAGATACGATAGATCGAACATTTTAGCCAAAGACACAAAACACCAAGCGCCACGAACTTTCGGTGGTGTTTGGTGCGTGATGATATTTTGCGGGGAAAGATGTCTTTTTGGAATCTAGACGACCTCGAATGGCAAGCACGTTCAGAGAGTCTTTCTTGTTCGGACGTTTTAGGGCGATCTTGAGAATTTCAGTACAATATGAAACCGAAGGTTATGCGCCGCCAAATGGTACTCCATCTGGCGGCGCATACTAGTGATTAAAAAAACCGTGTTTAATGAAGTGATATTAGATTCAAATATATACCCTTTTACACATAATTGCATTGCGAGTGAAATAAAAGGCATTAAAACGATATATACCATGCTAAGTCATGCATACACAAAACTAATAATAAGATAAAAATTGAAAACGTTCAAAGAGAACATTAAAAATGAGTAAAATATCTTTTTTCGGCATCCTAACGACATCGAATGTCAAGACACTATCTAGGAGTCTTGACCTTAGGGTCGTTTTAAGGTGATCTTGAGAATTTCAGCACAATCTGAAACCGAAGGTTATGCGCCGCCAATTGGTACTCCATCTGGCGGCGCATACTAATGATTTAAAAAATCGTGTTTAATGAAGTGACATTAGATTCAAAATTATATGCGTTATACATATTTACATAGCGAATGAAATAATAGGCCTTAAAACAATATGTACCATGCAAATTCATGCATACACAAAAGGAATAATATGAATGAAAAATGGTCAAAATCGAAAAAAGGTAAAATTGTAGGCTTTCGAGGTCTCGTTTCGAAAAATATTTGGGACAAACCGCCTACGGCAGTTTGCCAAAGGATAGATCCCGAAAAATTACACGATTTTAAAAAAACGGTGACTAAATCGGATCTACGAGTCAAAAGATACGATAGATAAAACATTTTGGCCAAAGACACAAAACACCAAGCACCACGAACCTTCGGTGGTGTTTGGTGCGTGATGATATTTTGCAGGAAAAGATGTCTTTTTTGGAATCTAGACGACCTCGAATGGCAAGAACGTTCAGAGAGTCTTGCTCGTTCGGCCGTTTTAGGGTGATCTTGAGAATTTCGGTACATTCTGAAACCGAAGGTTATGCGCCGCCAAATGGTACTCCATCTGGCGACGCATACTAGTGATTTAAAAAAACGTGTTTAATGAAGTGACATTAGATTCGAATTTATACCCTTTTACACATAATTGCATTGCGAGTGAAATAAAAGGAATTAAAATGATATATACCATGTTAAGTCAGGCATACACAAAACTAATAATAAGATATAAATTGAAAACGTTCAAAGAGAACATTAAAATTGAGTAAAATGTCTTTTTTCGGCATCCTGAAGACCTCGAATGTCAAACACTATCCAGGAGTCTTGATGTTAGGGTCTTTTTTGGGTGATCTCGAGAATTTCAGCACAATCTGAAACTGAAGGTTATGCGCCGCCAGATGGTACTCCATCTGGCGACGCATACTAATGATTTAAAAAAGCGTGTTTAATGAAGTGACATTAGATTCAAATTTATATGAGTTATACATATTTACATAGAGAATGAAATAATATACCTTAAAACAATATCTACCATGTAAAGTCATGCATACACAAAAGGAATAATATGAATGAAAAAATGGTCAAAATTGTAAAAAGGTAAAAATTTAAAGGCTTTCGAGGTCTCGTTTTGAAAAATATTTAGGACAAACCGCCTATGGCAGTTTGCCAATGGAAAGATCCCGAAAAAATACACGATTTAAAAAAAACGGTGACTAAATCGGAGCTACGAGTCAAAAGATACGATAGATCGAACATTTTGGCTAAAGACACAAAACACCAAGCACCGCGAACCTTCGGTGGTGTTTGGTGCGTGATGATATTTTGCGGGGAAAGATGTCTTTTTTGGAATCTAGACGACCTCGAATGGCAAGCACGTTCAGAGAGTCTTGCTCGTTCGGCCGTTTTAGGGTGATTTTGAGAATTTCAGTACAATCTGAAACTTAAGATTATGCGCCGCTAAATGGTACTCCATCTGGCGGCGCATACTAATGATTTAAAAAAATGTGTTTAATGAAGTGACATTAGATTTAAATTTATACCCTTTTACACATAATTGAATTGCGAGTGAAATAAAAGGCATTAAAACGATATATACCATGTTAAGTCATGCATACACAAAACTAATAATAAGATATAAATTGAAAACGTTCAAAGAGAACATTAAAATTGGGTAAAATGCCATTTTTCGGCATCCTGACGACCTCGAATGTCAAACACTATCCAGGAGTCTTGACGTTAGGGTCGTTTTAGGGTGATCTCGAGAATTTCAGCACAATCTGAAACCGAAGGTTATGCGCCGCCAGATGGTACTCCATCTGGCGGCGCATACTAATGATTTAAAAAAGCGTGTTTAATGAAGTGGCATTATATTCAAATTTATATGAGTTATACATATTTACATATCGAATGAAATGTTAGGCCTTAAAACAATATGTACCATGCAAAGTCATGCATACACAAAAGGAATAACATGAATGAAAAATGGTCAAAATCGAAAAAAGGTAAAATTTAAAGGCTTTCGAGGTCTCGTTTCGAAAAATATTTGGGACAAACCGCCTACGGCAGTTTGCCAACGGATAGATCTCGAAAAAATACACGATTTGAAAAAAATAACGTGACTAAATTGGAGCTATGAGTCAAAAGATACGATAGATCGAACATTTTGGCCAAAGACACAAAACACCAAGTGCCACGAACTTTCGGTGGTTTTTGGTGCGTGATGATATTTTGTGGGGAAAGATGTCTTTTTTGGAATCTAGACGACCTCAAATGGCAAGCACGTTCAGAAAGTCTTGCTCGTTCGGCCGTTTTAGGGTGATTTTGAGAATTTCAGTACAATATGAAACTGAAGGTTATGCGCCGCCAAATGGTACTCCATCTGGCGGCGCATACTAGTGATTTAAGAAAACGTGTTTAATGAAGTAACATTAGATTTAAATTTATACCCTTTTACACATAATTGCATTGCGAGTGAAATAAAAGGCATTAAAACTATATATATCATGTTAAGTCATGCATACACAAAACTAATAATAAGATATAAATTGAAAACGTTCAAAGATAACATTAAAATTGAGTAAAATGTCTTTTTTCGGCATCCTGACGACCTTGAATGTCAAACACTATCCAGGAGTCTTGACGTTAGGGTCGTTTTAGGGTGATCTCGAGAATTTCAGCACAATCTGAAATCGAAGGTTATGCGCCAACAGATGGTACTCCATCTGGCGTCGCATACTAATGATTTAAAAAAGCGTGTTTAATGAAGTGGCATTATATTCGAATTTATATGAGTTATACATATTTACATAGCGAATGAAATGTTAGGCCTTAAAACAATATGTACCATGAAAAGTCATACATACACAAAAGGAATAATATGAATGAAAAATGGTCAAAGTCGAAAAAAGGTAAAATTTAAAGGCTTTCGAGGTCTCGTTTCGAAAAATATTTGGGACAAACCGCCTACGGCAGTTTGCCAACGGATAGATCTCGAAAAAATACACGATTTGAAAAAAATGTGACTAAATCGGAGCTACGAGTCAAAAGATACGATAGATCGAACATTTCGGCCAAAGACACAAAACACCAAGCGCCAAGAACTTTTGGTGGTGTTTGGTGCGTGATGATATATTGCGGGGAAAGATGTCTTTTTTGGAATCTAGATGACCTGGAATGGCAAGCACGTTCAGAAAGTCTTGCTCGTTCGGCCGTTTTAGGGTGATTTTGAGAATTTCAGTACAATCTGAAACAGAAAGTTATGCGCCGCCAAATGGTACTCCATCTGGCGGCGCATACTAGTGATTTAAAAAAAATGTGTTTAATGAAGTGATATTAGATTTAAATTTATACCCTTTTACACATAATTGCATTGCGAGTGAAATAAAAGGCATTAAATGATATATACCATGTTAAGTCATGCATACACAAAACTAATAATAAGATATAAATTGAAAACGTTCAAAGAGAACATTAAAATTGAGTAAAATGTCTTTTTTCGGCATCCTGACGACCTCGAATGTCAAACACTATCCAAGAGTCTTAACGTTAGGGTCGTTTTAGGGTGATCTCGAGAATTTCAGCACAATCTGAAACCGAAGGTTATGCACCGCCAGATGGTACACCATCTGGCGGCGCATACTAATGATTTTAAAAAGCGTGTTTAATGAAGTGACATTATATTCAAATTTATATGAGTTATACATATTTACATAGCGAATGAAATGTTAGGCCTTAAACCAATATGTACCATGCAAAGTCATGCATACACAAAAGGAATAATATGAATGAAAAATGGTCAAAATCTAAAAAAGGTAAAATTTAAAGGCTATCGAGGACTCGTTTCGAAAAATATTTGGGACAAACCGCCTACGGCAGTTTGCCAACGGATAGATCCCGAAAAAATACACGATTTGAAAAAAACGTGACTAAATTGGAGCTACGAGTCAAAAGATACAATAGATCGAACATTTTGGCCAAAGACACAAAACACCAAGCGCCATGAACTTTCGGTGGTGTTTGGTGCGTGATGATATTTTGTGGCGAAAGATGTCTTTTGTAAATCTAGATGACCTCGAATGGCAAGCACGTCCAGAAAGTCTTGCCCGTTCGGCCGTTTTAGGGTGATTTTGAGAATTTCAGTACAATTTAATACTGAAGGTTATGCGCCGCCAAATGGTACTCCATCTGGCGATGCATACTAGTGATTTAAAAAAACGTGTTTAATGAAGTGACATTAGATTTAAATTTATACCCTTTTACACATAATTGCATTGCGAGTGAAATAAAAGGCATTAAACGATATATACCATGTTAAGTCATGCATACACAAAACTAATAATAAGATATAAATTGAAAACGTTCAAAGAGAACATTAAAATTGAGTAAAATGTCTTTTTTCGACATCCTGACGACCTCGAATGTCAAACAATATCCAGGAGTCTTGACGTTAGGGTCGTTTTAGGGTAATCTCGAGAATTTCAAAACAATCTGAAATCGATGGTTATGCGCCGCCAGATGGTACTCCATCTGGCGGCGCATACTAATGATTTAAAAAAGCGTGTTTAATGAAGTGACATTATATTCAAATTTATATGAGTTATACATATTTACATATCGAATGAAATGTTTGGCCTTAAAACAATATGTACCATGCAAAGTCATGCATACACAAAAGGAATAATATGAATGAAAAATGGTCAAAATCGAAAAAATGTAAAATTTAAAGGCTTTCGAGGTCTCGTTTCGAAAAATATTTGGCACAAACCGCCTACGGCAGTTTGTCAACGGATAGATCCAGAAAAAATACATGATTTGAAAAAAATGTGACTAAATCGGAGCTACGAGTCAAAAGATACGATAGATCGAACATTTTGGCCAAAGACACAAAACACCAAGCGCCACGAACTTTCGGTGGTGTTTGGTGCGTGATGATATTTTGCGGGGAAATATGTCTTTTTTAGAATCTAGACGACCTCGAATGGCAAGCACGTTCAGAAAGTCTTGCTCGTTCGGCCGTTTTAAGGTGATTTTGAGAATTTCAGTACAATCTGAAACTTAAGATTATGCGCCGCCAAATGGTACTCCATCTGGCGGCGCATACTAGTGATTTAAAAAAAACGTGTTTAATGAAGTGACATTAGATTTAAATTTATACCCTTTTACACATAATTGCATTGCGAGTGAAATAAAAGGCATTAAAACGATATATACCATGTTAAGTCATGCATACACAAAACTAATAATAAGATATAAATTGAAAACGTTCAAAGAGAACATTAAAATTGGGTAAAATGTCTTTTTTCGGCATCCTGACGACCTCGAATGTCAAACACTATCTAGGAGTCTTGATGTTAAGGTCGTTTTTGGGTGATATCGAGAATTTCAGCACAATCTGAAACTGAAGGTTATGCGCCGCCAGATGGTATTCCATCTGGCGGCGCATACTAATGATTTAAAAAAGTGTGTTTAATGAAGTGATATTAGATTCAAATTTATATGAGTTATACATATTTACATAGAGAATGAAATAATATCCCTTAAAACAATATGTACCATGTAAAGTCATGCATACACAAAAGGAATAATATGAATGAAAAATGGTCAAAATCGTAAAAAGGTAAAAATTTAAAGGCTTTCGAGGTCTCGTTTTGAAAAATATTAAGGACAAACCGCATATTGCAGTTTGCCAATGGATTGATCCCGAAAAAATACACGATTTGAAAAAAAACGGTGACTAAATCGGAGCTACGAGTCAAAAGATACGATAGATCGAACATTTTGGCCAAAGACACAAAACACCAAGCGCCGCGAACCTTCGGTGGTGTTTGGTGCGTGATGATATTTTGCGGGGAACGATGTCTTTTTTGGAATCTAGACGACCTCGAATGGCAAGCATGTTCAGAGAGTCTTCCTCGTTCGGCCATTTTAGGGTGATTTTGAAAATTTCAGTACAATCTGAAACTTAAGATTATGCGCCACCAAATGGTACTCCATCTGGCGGCGCATACTAGTGATTTAAAAAAATGTGTTTAATGAAGTGACATTAGATTTAAATTTATACCCTTTTACACATAATTGAATTACGAGTGAAATAAAAGGCATTAAAACAATATATACCATGTTAAGTCATGCATACACAAAACTAATAATAAGATATAAATTGAAAACGTTCAAAGAGAACATTAAAATTGGGTAAAATGTCTTTTTTCGGCATCAGACGACCTCGAATGTCAAACACTATCCAGGAGTCTTGACGTTAGGGTCGTTTAGGGTGATCTAGAGAATTTCAGCACAATATGAAACCGAAGGTTATGCGCCGCCAGATGGTACTCCATCTGGCGGCGCATACTAATGATTTAAAAAAGCTTGTTTAATGAAGTGACATTATATTCAAATTTATATGAGTTATACATATTTACATAGCGAATGAAATGTTAGGCCTTAAAACAATATGTACCATGCAAAGTCATGCATACACAAAAGGAATAATATGAATGAAAAATGGTCAAAATCGAAAAAAGGTAAAATTTAAAGGCTTTCGAGGTCTCGTTTCGAAAAATATTTGGGACAAACAGCCTACGGCAGTTTACCAACGGATAGTTCCCGAAAAAATACACGATTTGAAAAAATGTGATTAAATCGGAGCTACGGGTCAAAAGATACGATAGATCGAACATTTTGGCCAAAGACACAAAACACCAAGCGCCACGAACTTTCGGCGGTGTTTGGTGCGTGATGATATTTTGCGGGGAAATATGTCTTTTTTGGAATCTAGACGACCACGAATGGAAAGCACGTTTAGAGAGTCTTGCTCATTCGGCCTTATTAGGATGATCTTGAGAATTTCAGTACACTCTGAAACCGAAGGTTATGCTCCGCCAAATGGTACTCCATCTGGCGGCGCATACTAGTGATTTAAAATAACGTGTTTAATGAATTGACAATAAATTCAAATTTATACCCTTTTATACATAATTGCATTGCGAGTGAAATAAAAGGCATTAAAATGATATATACCATGCTAAGTCATGCATACACAAAACTAATAATAAGATATAAATTGAAAACGTTCAAAGAGAACATTAAAAATGAGTAAAATGTCTTTTTCGGCATCCTGACGACCTCGAATGTCAAGAGACTATCCAGGAGTCTTGACGTTAGGGTCGTTTTAGGGTGATCTCGAGAATTTCAGCACAATCAGAAACTGAAGGTTATGCGCCGCCGGATGGTCCTCCATCTGGCGGCGCATACTAATGATTTAAAAAAACGTGTTTAATGAAGTGACATTATATTCAAATTTATATGAGTTATACATATTTACATAGCAAATGAAATGTTAGGCCTTAAAACAATATGTACCATGCAAAGTCATGCATACACAAAAGGACTAATATGAATGAAAAATGGTCAAAATCGAAAAAATGTAAAATTTAAAGGCTTTTGAGGTCTCGTTTCGAAAAATATTTGGGACAAACCTCCTACGGCAGTTTGCCACCCGATAGATCTCGAAAAAATACACGATTTGAAAAAAAAACGTGACTAAATCGGAGCTACGAGTCAAAAGATACGATAGATCGAACATTTTGGCTAAAGACACAAAACACCAAGCGCCACGAACTTTCGGTGGTGTTTGGTGCGTGATGATATTTTGTGGGGAAAGATGTCTTTTTTGGAATCTAGACGACCTTAAATGGCAAGCACGTTCAGAAAGTCTTGCTCGTTCGGCCGTTTTAGGGTGATTTTGAGAATGGAATCTAGACGACCTTGAAGGTTTGCCAACGGATAGATCCCAAAAAAATACACGATTTGAAAAAAACGTGACTAAATTGGAGCTAAGAGTCAAAAGATACGATAGATCGAACATTTTGGCCAAAGACACAAAACACCAAGCGCCATGAACTTTTGGTGGTGTTTGGTACGTGATGATATTTTGCGGGGAAAGATGTATTTTTTGGAATCTAGATGACCTCGAATGGCAAGCACGACCAGAAAGTCTTGCTCGTTCGGCCGTTTTAGGGTGATTTTGAGAATTTCAGTACAATCTAAAACTGAAGGTTATGCGCCGCCAAATGGTACTCCATCTGGCGGTGCATACTAGTGATTTAAAAAAACGTGTTTAATGAAGTGACATTAGATTTAAATTTATACCCTTTTACACATAATTGCATTGCGAGTGAAATAAAAGGCATTAAATGATATATACCAAGTTAAGTCATGCATACAGAAAACTAATAATAAGATATAAATTGAAAACGTTCAAAGAGAACATTAAAATTGAGTAAAATGTCTTTTTTCGACATCCTGACGACCTCGTATGTCAAAGACTATCCAGGAGTCTTGATGTTAGGTTCGTTTTAGGGTGATCTCGAGAATTTCAAAACAATCTGAAATCGATGGTTATGCGCCGCCAGATGGTACTCCATCTGGCGGCTTATACTAATGATTTAAAAAAGTGTGTTTAATGAAGTGACATTATATTCAAATTTATATGAGTTATACATATTTACATAGCGAATGAAATGTTAGGCCTGAAAACAATATGTACCATGCAAAGTCATGCATACACAAAAGGAATAATATGAATGAAAAATGGTCAAAATCAAAAAAAGGTAAAATTTAAAGGCTTTCTGTAGTGACCCGAACTTTTCCATGTTTATATATATTAATTGAGATTGATATTTACATGATTAAATGTTTCCAACATGTTAAGGAATCAAACTTGTTAAGACTTGATTAATTAAAATATGTTTCATATAGACAATTGACCACCCAAGTTGACCGGTGATTCACGAATGTTAAAACTTGTAAAAACTATATGATGACATATATATGGTTATATATATATTTAACATGATATTATGATAAGTAAACATATCATTAATTATATTAAAAATGAACTACATATGTAAAAACAAGACTACTAACTTAATGATTTTGAAACGAGACATATATGTAACGATTATCGTTGTAACGACATTTAATGTATATATATCATATTAAGAGATATTCGTACATCATAATATCATGATAATATAATAATTTAAAATCTCTTTTGATATTATAAACATTGGGTTAACAACATTTAACAAGATCGTTAACCTAAAGGTTTCAAAACAACATTTACATGTAACGACTAACGATGACTTAACGACTCAGTTAAAATGTATATACATGTAGTGTTTTAATATGTATTCATACAATTTTGAAAGACTTCAAGTCACTTATCAAAATACTTCTACTTAACAAAAACGCTTACAATTACATCCTCGTTCAGTTTCATCAACAATTCTACTCGTATGCACCCGTATTCGTACTCTTACAATACACAGCTTTTAGATGTATGTACTATTGGTATATACACTCCAATGATCAGCTCTTAGCAGCCCATGTGAGTCACCTAACACATGTGGGAACCATCATTTGGCAACTAGCATGAAATATCTCATAAAATTACAAAAATATGAGTAATCATTCATGACTTATTTACATGAAAACAAAATAACATATCCTTTATATCTAATCCATACACCAACGACCAAAAACACCTACAAACACTTTCATTCTTCAATTTTCTTCATCTAATTGATCTCTCTCAAGTTCTATCTTCAAGTTCTAAGTGTTCTTCATAAATTCCAAAAGTTCTAGTTTCATAAAATCAAGAATACTTTCAAGTTTGCTAGCTCACTTCCAATCTTGTAAGGTGATCATCCAACCTCAAGAAATCTTTGTTTCTTACAGTAGGTTATCATTCTAATACAAGGTAATAATCATATTCAAACTTTGGTTCAATTTCTATAACTATAACAATCTTATTTTAAGTGATGATCTTACTTGAACTTGTTTTCGTGTCATGATTCTGCTTCAAGAACTTCGAGCCATCCAAGGATCCATTGAAGCTAGATCTATTTTTCTCTTTTCCAGTAGGTTTATCCAAGGAACTTAAGGTAGTAATGATGTTCATAACATCATTCGATTCATACATATAAAGCTATCTTATTCGAAGGTTTAAACTTGTAATCACTAGAACATAGTTTAGTAAATTCTAAACTTATTCGCAAAAAAAAGGTAATCCTTCTAACTTGACTTTTAAAATCAACTAAACACATGTTCTATATCTATATGATATGCTAACTTAATGATTTAAAACCTGGAAACACGAAAAACACCGTAAAACCGGATTTACGCCGTCGTAGTAACACCGCGGGCTGTTTTGGGTTAGTTAATTAAAAACTATGATAAACTTTGATTTAAAAGTTGTTATTCTGAGAAAATGATTTTTATTATGAACATGAAACTATATCCAAAAATTATGGTTAAACTCAAAGTGGAAGTATGTTTTCTAAAATGGTCATCTAGACGTCGTTCTTTCGACTGAAATGACTACCTTTACAAAAACGAATTGTAACTTATTTTTCCGACTATAAACCTATACTTTTTCTGTTTATATTCATAAAATAGAGTTCAATATGAAACCATAGCAATTTGATTCACTCAAAACGGATTTAAAATGAAGAAGTTATGGGTAAAACAAGATTGGATAATTTTTCTCATTTTAGCTACGTGAAAATTGGTAACAAATCTATTCCAACCATAACTTAATCAACTTGTATTGTATATTATGTAATCTTGAGATACCATAGACACGTATACAATGTTTCGACCTATCATGTCGACACATCTATATATATTTCGGAACAACCATAGACACTCTATATGTGAATGTTGGAGTTAGCTATACAGGGTTGAGGTTGATTCCAAAATATATATAGTTTGAGTTGTGATCAATACTGAGATACGTATACACTGGGTCGTGGATTGATTCAAGATAATATTTATCGATTTATTTCTGTACATCTAACTGTGGACAACTAGTTGTAGGTTACTAACGAGGACAGCTGACTTAATAAACTTAAAACATCAAAATATATTAAAAGTGTTGTAAATATATTTTGAACATACTTTGATATATATGTATATATTGTTATAGGTTCGTGAATCAACCAGTGGCCAAGTCTTACTTCCCAACGAAGTAAAAATCTGTGAAAGTGAGTTATAGTCCCACTTTTAAAATCTAATATTTTTGGGATGAGAATACATGCAGGTTTTATAAATGATTTACAAAATAGACACAAGTACGTGAAACTACATTCTATGGTTGAATTATCGAAATCGAATATGCCCCTTTTTATTAAGTCTGGTAATCTAAGAATTAGGGAACAGACACCCTAATTGACGCGAATCCTAAAGATAGATCTATTGGGCTTAACAAACCCCATCCAAAGTACCGGATGCTTTAGTACTTCGAAATTTATATCATATCCGAAGGGTGTCCCGGAATGATGGGGATATTCTTATATATGCATCTTGTTAATGTCGGTTACCAGGTGTTCACCATATGAATGATTTTTATCTCTATGTATGAGATGTGTATTGAAATATGAAATCTTGTGGTCTATTGTTACGATTTGATATATATAGGTTAAACCTATAACTCACCAACATTTTTGTTGACGTTTAAAGCATGTTTATTCTCAGGTGAATATTAAGAGCTTCCGCTGTTGCATACTAAAATAAGGACAAGATTTGGAGTCCATGTTTGTATGATATTGTGTAAAAACTGCATTCAAGAAACTGATTTCGATGTAACATATTTGTATTGTAAACCATTATGTAATGGTCGTGTGTAAACAGGATATTTTAGATTATCATTATTTGATAATCTACGTAAAGCTTTTTAAACCTTTATTTATGAAATAAAGGTTATGGTTTGTTTTAAAAATGAATGCAGTCTTTGAAAAACGTCTCATATAGAGGTCAAAACCTCGCAACGAAATCAATTAATATGGAACGTTTTTAATCAATAAGAACGGGACATTTCAGTTGGTATCAGAGCGTTGGTCTTAGAGAACCAGAAAATTTGCATTAGTGTGTCTTATCGAGTTTGTTAGGATGCATTAGTAAGTCTGGACTTCGACCGTGTTTTCTTTAAAAATGATTGCTTAACATTTTTGTTGGAAACTATATATTTTTAACATATGAATATTATGTGATATATTAATCTCTTAACGTGTTTGATATTATGTGATAGATGTCTACCTCTAGAACAAGTCCCATTGACTCACCTAATAATAATGAAGAGTCAAATGTAAATTGGAATGATTTGTGGACTGATTCACAAGTTCCCGAAGAGGAACCGGAAGAAGAGTCGGAACCGGAAGAAGAATCGGAACCGGAAGAAGAATCGGAACCGGAAGAAGAATCGGAACCGGATGAAGAAATAGAACCGGTGGGGGAAATAATAAAACGGTTAAGTAAAAGAAAATCCTCAACCAACCGACCAAAGTTAATTATGGTCAATGGTGTTTCCGCCAAGGAAGCAAAATATTGGGAGGATTACCAATTCTCCGATGAATCGGATTCCGACGAGAATTCCGATGATGTTATAGAAATTACCCCAACTGAATTTAAAAAGGCAAAAGAAAATAATAAGGGAAAGGGCTTAAAAATAGAGAAATCTAATTCCAACCCCGATGAACTTTATATGTATCGTCAACGCCCAAAGTCCTTAAGTTGTAACAATGACCCGGGAACCTCTAAACCACCAGGTTTTCCTAAACCAATGTGGACAACGACGGCTCGTATTAGGGGAACATCATATATCCCTAGAAACTTGGCAAAACGAACCAAAACCGAAGAAGAAGAAACGAGCGAGTCGGAATAAGATAGTTGTATTCGTGTGGTGTAATATATGTAATATAGTGTTCTTATGCTTTATGATATATGTAAAAATTGCTTGTATTAATAAGTATTTTTTTTATGAATCTAACTCTTGTCTATTTTACAGTTTAAAAACACAAAATGGATAGACAACCCAATATTTTAAGAGACCTACCCGGAGACATGATTGATGAAATCTTGTCTAGAGTCGGCCAGAATTCCTCGGCACAACTATTTAAGGCGAGATCAGTTTGTAAGACATTCGAAGAACGTTCCAAGAATGTCTTGGTTTATAAGAGACTTTCGTTTGAAAGATGGGGGATATCACATTGGGAAACCCATAAGTTACGATGTGTTTACTTTGACGCATATATTGCGGGGAACCCAAATGCTATTTTACGCAACGGGTTAAGAAATTATTTTGACTCAATATATCCGAATATTGGACTTCGTGATTTAGAAAAAGCGGCTAACATGCAACATAAAGAAGCATGTTATGCTTACGGATTAGTAATGTTCGCTTCTCACCAAAGTGAGAACAAGAACATCGGGCTACAACTATTAAACAAAACGTTTCCACAAGTGACGGAGTCGGTAATTGGGGTAAGAAATGAGGTTTTTAGATTATTACGGGACTGTTGGACATTACGTAACCCTCGTCCCTTTGATGACGTTACAACACGCTGTCTTATCAACGGCCATAACGGTTATGTTGCACAAGACCAAGGATGGGAAGTAGTCCTAGTAAAACCAGAATGCATGACTTGTTTCTGGACGTATGAATTACGTGTCTTTATTGCCTTTGCTGAACGACTTGTGTACTAGCTAGAATTATCTTCACAACTATCTTGTATCAAAGTTATTGTGTGCTATATTTCATGCTTTATGTAAAATAAGCGGTATTGTAAGTTTGTAAAATATTGTATAAAAGTTTGAACGCGAAATATTATTATAATCAGTTTTTCATATAGAATTGTAGTAGTTGAATTGTATATTAGCTACTAAGTATGAACTTAACGGGTAGGTACTACCCGAATTTAAACTTATAAAACGCTAATATGAAGAAAAAGCTTTTATAAATGAGTTCATATTATGCTACGAAATACTATTAACTACTCTTAATATTCTGTATGATTAACTTGTTCCATTTAACTATTTTGAAGGAAATGGCACCGACTACTCGACACACCGTGAATATGAATGAAGAGGAATTCCGTACTTTTCTAGCTTCAAACATAGCCGCAGTACAGGCTGCGCTACATACCAACAATAACCTTGGATCTAGCAGTACAGGAAATCGTGTAGGATGCACCTACAAAGAATTCACTGCCTGCAAACCTTTGGAATTTGATGGAACCGAAGGACCGATCGGATTGAAACGGTGGACCGAGAAGGTCGAATCGGTGTTTGCCATAAGTAAGTGTACTGAAGAGGACAAAGTGAAGTACGCTACGCATACCTTCACAGGTTCTGCGTTAACATGGTGGAATACCTATCTAGAGCAAGTGGGACAAGGCGATGCGTACGCACTACCGTGGTCAGCATTCAAGCACTTGATGAACGAGAAGTACCGTCCCAGAACCGAGGTCAATAAGCTCAAGACAGAACTTAGAGGGTTACGAACCCAAGGATTTGATATTACTACGTACGAAAGACGATTCACAGAATTGTGCCTATTGTGTCCGGGAGCATTCGAAGATGAGGAAGAGAAGATCGACGCGTTTGTGAAAGGATTACCGGAAAGAATCCAAGAAGATATAAGTTCACACGAGCCCGCCTCCATACAACAGGCATGTAGAATGGCTCACAAACTAGTGAACCAGATTGAAGAAAGAATTAAAGAACAGACTGCTGAAGAGGCCAATGTGAAGCAAGTCAAAAGAAAGTGGGAGGAAAACGGTGATAAGAATCACCAATACAACAACAACAGCAATTACAACAATAATCGCAACAATTATCCCAACAATCGCAACATCAATCGTAACTACAACAAACGGCCCAACAACAACAACAACAACAACAACAGCAACTACAACAATCATCCCAACAATAATAATAACCGCAACAACAACAACAATCAGAAGCAGCTATGCCAAAGGTGTGAAAAGAATCACTCGGGGTTCTGCACCAAATTTTGCAACAAGTGTAAAAGAAATGGTCATAGCGCGGCGAAGTGTGAGGTCTACGGACCAGGGGTTAATAGAACGAAAGGAACAAATGGTGTCGGAACGAGTAATGGAGGAGCAAGTAGTGTCGGAGCAAGTTATGCCAATGTAGTTTGTTATAAATGTGGAAAACCAGGCCACATTATTAGAAATTGCCCGAACCAGGAGAACACGAATGGACAAGGCCGTGGAAGAGTTTTTAATATTAATGCGGTAGAGGCACAGGAAGACCCGGAGCTTGTTACGGGTACGTTTCTTATTGACAATAAATCTGCTTACGTTTTATTTGATTCGGGTGCGGATAGAAGCTATATGAGTAGAGATTTTTGTGCTAAATTAAGTTGTCCATTGACGCCTTTGGATAGTAAATTTTTACTCGAATTAGCAAATGGTAAATTAATTTCAGCAGATAATATATGTCGGAATCGAGAAATTAAACTGGTTAGCGAAACATTTAAGATTGATTTGATACCAGTAGAGTTAGGGAGTTTTGATGTGATAATCGGTATGGACTGGTTGAAAGAAGTGAAAGCGGAGATCGTTTGTTACAAAAATGCAATTCGCATTATACGAGAAAAAGGAAAACCCTTAATGGTGTACGGAGAAAAGGGCAACACGAAGCTACATCTTATTAGTAATTTGAAGGCACAAAAACTAATAAGAAAAGGTTGCTATGCTGTTCTAGCACACGTCGAGAAAGTACAAACTGAAGAAAAGAGCATCAATGATGTTCCCGTCGCAAAAGAATTTCCTGATGTATTTCCGAAAGAATTACCGGGATTACCCCCACATCGATCCGTTGAATTTCAAATAGATCTTGTACCAGGAGCTGCACCAATAGCTCGTGCTCCTTACAGACTCGCACCCAGCGAGATGAAAGAACTGCAAAGCCAATTACAAGAACTTTTAGAGCGTGGTTTCATTCGACCAAGCACATCACCGTGGGGAGCTCCTGTTTTGTTTGTCAAGAAGAAAGATGGTACATTCAGGTTGTGTATCGACTACCGAGAGTTGAACAAACTTACCATCAAGAACCGCTACCCACTACCGAGAATCGATGACTTATTTGATCAACTACAAGGCTCGTCTGTTTATTCAAAGATTGACTTACGTTCCGGGTATCATCAAATGCGGGTGAAAGAAGATGATATTCCAAAGACTGCTTTCAGAACACGTTACGGTCATTATGAGTTTATGGTCATGCCGTTTGGTTTAACTAATGCACCAGCTGTGTTCATGGACCTTATGAACCGAGTGTGTGGACCATACCTTGACAAGTTTGTCATTGTTTTCATTGATGACATACTTATTTACTCAAAGAATGACCAAGAACACGGTGAACATTTGAGAAAGGTGTTAGAAGTATTGAGGAAGGAAGAATTGTACGCTAAGTTTTCAAAGTGTGCATTTTGGTTGGAAGAAGTTCAATTCCTCGGTCACATAGTGAACAAAGAAGGTATTAAGGTGGATCCGGCAAAGATAGAAACTGTTGAAAAGTGGGAAACCCCGAAAACTCCGAAACACATACGCCAGTTTTTAGGACTAGCTGGTTACTACAGAAGGTTCATCCAAGACTTTTCCAGAATAGCAAAACCCTTGACTGCATTAACGCATAAAGGGAAGAAATTTGAATGGAATGATGAACAAGAGAAAGCGTTTCAGTTATTGAAGAAAAAGCTAACTACGGCACCTATATTGTCATTGCCTAAAGGGAATGATGATTTTGTGATTTATTGTGACGCATCAAAGCAAGGTCTCGGTTGTGTATTAATGCAACGAACGAAGGTGATTGCTTATGCATCTAGACAGTTGAAGATTCACGAACAAAATTATACGACGCATGATTTGGAATTAGGCGCAGTTGTTTTTGCATTAAAGACTTGGAGGCACTACTTATATGGGGTTAAAAGTATTATATATACCGACCACAAAAGTCTTCAACACATATTTAATCAGAAACAACTGAATATGAGGCAGCGTAGGTGGATTGAATTATTGAATGATTACGACTTTGAGATTCGTTACCACCCGGGAAAGGCAAATGTGGTAGCCGATGCCTTGAGCAGGAAGGACAGAGAACCCATTCGAGTAAAATCTATGAATATAATGATTCATAATAACATTACTACTCAAATAAAGGAGGCGCAACAAGGAGTTTTAAAAGAGGGAAATTTAAAGGATGAAATACCCAAAGGATCGGAGAAGCATCTTAATATTCGGGAAGACGGAACCCGGTATAGGGCTGAAAGGATTTGGGTACCAAAATTTGGAGATATGAGAGAAATGGTACTTAGAGAAGCTCATAAAACCAGATACTCAATACATCCTGGAACGGGGAAGATGTACAAGGATCTCAAGAAATATTTTTGGTGGCCGGGTATGAAAGCCGATGTTGCTAAATACGTAGGAGAATGTTTGACGTGTTCTAAGGTCAAAGCTGAGCATCAGAAACCATCAGGTCTACTTCAACAACCCGAAATCCCAGAATGGAAATGGGAAAACATTACCATGGATTTCATCACTAAATTGCCAAGGACTGCAAGTGGTTTTGATACTATTTGGGTAATAGTTGACCGTCTCACCAAATCAGCACACTTCCTACCAATAAGAGAAGATGACAAGATGGAGAAGTTAGCACGACTGTATTTGAAGGAAGTCATCTCCAGACATGGAATACCAATCTCTATTATCTCTGATAGGGATGGCAGATTTATTTCAAGATTCTGGCAGACATTACAGCAAGCATTAGGAACTCGTCTAGACATGAGTACTGCCTATCATCCACAAACTGATGGGCAGAGTGAAAGGACAATACAAACGCTTGAAGACATGCTACGAGCATGTGTTATTGATTTCGGAAACAGTTGGGATCGACATCTACCATTAGCAGAATTTTCCTACAACAACAGCTACCATTCAAGCATTGAGATGGCGCCGTTTGAAGCACTTTATGGTAGAAAGTGCAGGTCTCCGATTTGTTGGAGTGAAGTGGGGGATAGACAGATTACGGGTCCGGAGATTATACAAGAAACTACCGAGAAGATCATCCAAATTCAACAACGGTTGAAAACCGCCCAAAGTCGACAAAAGAGCTACGCTGACATTAAAAGAAAAGATATAGAATTTGAAATTGGAGAGATGGTCATGCTTAAAGTTGCACCTTGGAAAGGCGTTGTTCGATTTGGTAAACGAGGGAAATTAAATCCAAGGTATATTGGACCATTCAAGATTATTGATCGTGTCGGACCAGTAGCTTACCGACTTGAGTTACCTCAACAACTCGCGGCTGTACATAACACTTTCCACGTCTCGAATTTGAAGAAATGTTTTGCTAAAGAAGATCTCACTATTCCGTTAGATGAAATCCAAATCAACGAAAAACTCCAATTCATCGAAGAACCCGTCGAAATAATGGATCGTGAGGTTAAAAGACTTAAGCAAAACAATATACCAATTGTTAAGGTTCGATGGAATGCTCGTAGAGGACCCGAGTTCACCTGGGAGCGTGAAGATCAGATGAAGAAGAAATACCCGCATCTATTTCCAGAAGATTCGTCAACACCTTCAACAGCTTAAAATTTCGGGACGAAATTTATTTAACGGATAGGTACTGTAGTGACCCGAACTTTTCCATGTTTATATATATTAATTGAGATTGATATTTACATGATTAAATGTTTCCAACATGTTAAGGAATCAAACTTGTTAAGACTTGATTAATTAAAATATGTTTCATATAGACAATTGACCACCCAAGTTGACCGGTGATTCACGAATGTTAAAACTTGTAAAAACTATATGATGACATATATATGGTTATATATATATTTAACATGATATTATGATAAGTAAACATATCATTAATTATATTAAAAATGAACTACATATGTAAAAACAAGACTACTAACTTAATGATTTTGAAACGAGACATATATGTAACGATTATCGTTGTAACGACATTTAATGTATATATATCATATTAAGAGATATTCGTACATCATAATATCATGATAATATAATAATTTAAAATCTCTTTTGATATTATAAACATTGGGTTAACAACATTTAACAAGATCGTTAACCTAAAGGTTTCAAAACAACATTTACATGTAACGACTAACGATGACTTAACGACTCAGTTAAAATGTATATACATGTAGTGTTTTAATATGTATTCATACAATTTTGAAAGACTTCAAGTCACTTATCAAAATACTTCTACTTAACAAAAACGCTTACAATTACATCCTCGTTCAGTTTCATCAACAATTCTACTCGTATGCACCCGTATTCGTACTCGTACAATACACAGCTTTTAGATGTATGTACTATTGGTATATACACTCCAATGATCAGCTCTTAGCAGCCCATGTGAGTCACCTAACACATGTGGGAACCATCATTTGGCAACTAGCATGAAATATCTCATAAAATTACAAAAATATGAGTAATCATTCATGACTTATTTACATGAAAACAAAATAACATATCCTTTATATCTAATCCATACACCAACGACCAAAAACACCTACAAACACTTTCATTCTTCAATTTTCTTCATCTAATTGATCTCTCTCAAGTTCTATCTTCAAGTTCTAAGTGTTCTTCATAAATTCCAAAAGTTCTAGTTTCATAAAATCAAGAATACTTTCAAGTTTGCTAGCTCACTTCCAATCTTGTAAGGTGATCATCCAACCTCAAGAAATCTTTGTTTCTTACAGTAGGTTATCATTCTAATACAAGGTAATAATCATATTCAAACTTTGGTTCAATTTCTATAACTATAACAATCTTATTTTAAGTGATGATCTTACTTGAACTTGTTTTCGTGTCATGATTCTGCTTCAAGAACTTCGAGCCATCCAAGGATCCATTGAAGCTAGATCTATTTTTCTCTTTTCCAGTAGGTTTATCCAAGGAACTTAAGGTAGTAATGATGTTCATAACATCATTCGATTCATACATATAAAGCTATCTTATTCGAAGGTTTAAACTTGTAATCACTAGAACATAGTTTAGTAAATTCTAAACTTATTCGCAAACAAAAGTTAATCCTTCTAACTTGACTTTTAAAATCAACTAAACACATGTTCTATATCTATATGATATGCTAACTTAATGATTTAAAACCTGGAAACACGAAAAACACCGTAAAACCGGATTTACGCCGTCGTAGTAACACCGCGGGCTGTTTTGGGTTAGTTAATTAAAAACTATGATAAACTTTGATTTAAAAGTTGTTATTCTGAGAAAATGATTTTTATTATGAACATGAAACTATATCCAAAAATTATGGTTAAACTCAAAGTGGAAGTATGTTTTCTAAAATGGTCATCTAGACGTCGTTCTTTCGACTGAAATGACTACCTTTACAAAAACGAATTGTAACTTATTTTTCCGACTATAAACCTATACTTTTTCTGTTTATATTCATAAAATAGAGTTCAATATGAAACCATAGCAATTTGATTCACTCAAAACGGATTTAAAATGAAGAAGTTATGGGTAAAACAAGATTGGATAATTTTTCTCATTTTAGCTACGTGAAAATTGGTAACAAATCTATTCCAACCATAACTTAATCAACTTGTATTGTATATTATGTAATCTTGAGATACCATAGACACGTATACAATGTTTCGACCTATCATGTCGACACATCTATATATATTTCGGAACAACCATAGACACTCTATATGTGAATGTTGGAGTTAGCTATACAGGGTTGAGGTTGATTCCAAAATATATATAGTTTGAGTTGTGATCAATACTGAGATACGTATACACTGGGTCGTGGATTGATTCAAGATAATATTTATCGATTTATTTCTGTACATCTAACTGTGGACAACTAGTTGTAGGTTACTAACGAGGACAGCTGACTTAATAAACTTAAAACATCAAAATATATTAAAAGTGTTGTAAATATATTTTGAACATACTTTGATATATATGTATATATTGTTATAGGTTCGTGAATCAACCAGTGGCCAAGTCTTACTTCCCAACGAAGTAAAAATCTGTGAAAGTGAGTTATAGTCCCACTTTTAAAATCTAATATTTTTGGGATGAGAATACATGCAGGTTTTATAAATGATTTACAAAATAGACACAAGTACGTGAAACTACATTCTATGGTTGAATTATCGAAATCGAATATGCCCCTTTTTATTAAGTCTGGTAATCTAAGAATTAGGGAACAGACACCCTAATTGACGCGAATCCTAAAGATAGATCTATTGGGCTTAACAAACCCCATCCAAAGTACCGGATGCTTTAGTACTTCGAAATTTATATCATATCCGAAGGGTGTCCCGGAATGATGGGGATATTCTTATATATGCATCTTGTTAATGTCGGTTACCAGGTGTTCACCATATGAATGATTTTTATCTCTATGTATGAGATGTGTATTGAAATATGAAATCTTGTGGTCTATTGTTACGATTTGATATATATAGGTTAAACCTATAACTCACCAACATTTTTGTTGACGTTTAAAGCATGTTTATTCTCAGGTGAATATTAAGAGCTTCCGCTGTTGCATACTAAAATAAGGACAAGATTTGGAGTCCATGTTTGTATGATATTGTGTAAAAACTGCATTCAAGAAACTGATTTCGATGTAACATATTTGTATTGTAAACCATTATGTAATGGTCGTGTGTAAACAGGATATTTTAGATTATCATTATTTGATAATCTACGTAAAGCTTTTTAAACCTTTATTTATGAAATAAAGGTTATGGTTTGTTTTAAAAATGAATGCAGTCTTTGAAAAACGTCTCATATAGAGGTCAAAACCTCGCAACGAAATCAATTAATATGGAACGTTTTTAATCAATAAGAACGGGACATTTCACTTTCGAGGTCTCGTTTCGAAAAATATTTGGCACAAACCACCTACGGCAGTTTGCCAACGGATAGATCCAGAAAAAATACACGATTTGAAAAAAAATGTGACTAAATCGGAGCTACGAGTCAAAAGATACGATAGATCGAACACTTTGGCCAACGACACAAAACACCAAACGCCACGAACTTTCGGTGGTGTTTGGTGCGTGATGATATTTTGCGGGGAAATATGTCTTTTTTGGAATCTAGATGACCTGGAATGGCAAGCACGTTCATAAAGTCTTGCTCGTTCGGCCATTTTAGGGTGATTTTAAGAATTTCAGTACAATCTGAAACTTAAGATTATGCGCCGCCAAATGGTACTCCATCTGGCGGCGCATACTAGTGATTTAAAAAAATGTGTTTAATGAAGTGACATTAGATTTAAATTTATACCCTTTTACACATAATTACTTTGCGAGTGAAATAAAAGGCATTAAAACGATATATACCATGTTAAGTCATGCATACACAAAACTAATAATAAGATATAAATTGAAAACGTTCAAAGAGAACATTAAAATGGAGTAAAATGTCTTTTTTCGGCATCCTGGTGACCTCGAATGTCAAACACTATCCAGGATTCTTGACGTTAGGATCGTTTTAGGGTGATCTCGAGAATTTCAGCACAATATGAAACCGAAGGTTATGCGCCGCCAGATGGTACTCCATCTGGCGGCGCATACTAATGATTTAAAAAAGCGTGTTTAATGAAGTGGTATTATATTCGAATTTATATGAGTTATACATATTTACATAGCGAATGAAATGTTAGGCCTTAAAACAATATGTACCATGCAAAGTCATACATACACAAATGGAATAATATGAATGAAAAATGGTCAAAATCGAAAAAAGGTAAAATTTAAAGGCTTTCGAGGTCTCGTTTTGAAAAATATTTGGGATAAACTGCCTACGGCAGTTTTCCAAAGGATTGGTCTCGAAAAAATACACGATTTGAAAAAAAAAATGTGACTAAATCGGAGCTATGAGTCAAAAGATACGATAGATCGAACATTTTGGCCAAAGACACAAAACACCAAGCGCCACGAACTTTCGGTGGTGTTTGGTGCGTGATGATATTTTGCGGGGAAAGATGTCTTTTTGGAATCTAGACGACCACGAATGGAAAGCACGTTCAGAGAGTCTTGCTCATTCGGCCGTTTTAGGATGATCTTGAGAATTTCAGTACAATCTGAAACCGAAGGTTATGCGCCGCCAAATGGTACTCCATCTGGCGGCGCATACTAGTGATTTAAATAAACGTGTTTAATGAAGTGACATTAGATTCAAATTTATACCCTTTTATACATAATTGCATTGCGAGTGAAATAAAATGCATTAAAATAATATATACCATGTTAAGTCATGCATACACAAAACTAATAATAAGATATAAATTGAAACCGTTCAAAGAGAACTTTAAAATTGAGTAAATTGTCTTTTTTTGGCTTCCTGACGACCTCGAATGTCAAACATTATCCAGGAGTCTTGATGTTAGGGTCGTTTTAGGGTGATCTCGAGAATTTCAGCACAATCTGAAACCGAAGGTTATGCGCCGCCAGATGGTACTCCATCTGGCGGCGCATACTAATGATTTAACAAAGCGTGTTTAATGAAGTGACATTATATTCAAATTTATATGAGTTATACATATTTACATAGCGAATGAAATGTTAGGCCTTAAAAAAATATGTACCATGCAAAGTCATGCATACACAAAAGGAATAATATGAATGAAAAATGCTCAAAATCGAAAAAAGGTAAAATTTAAAGGCTTTCGAGGTCTCATTTCGAAAAATATTTGGGACAAACTGAAATGTCCCGTTCTTATTGATTAAAAACGTTCCATATTAATTGATTTCGTTGCGAGGTTTTGACCTCTATATGAGACGTTTTTCAAAGACTGCATTCATTTTTAAACAAACCATAACCTTTATTTCATCAATAAAGGTTTAAAAAGCTTTACGTAGATTATCAAATAATGATAATCTAAAATATCCTGTTTACACACGACCATTACATAATGGTTTACAATACAAATATGTTACAACAAAATAAGTTTCTTGAATGCAGTTTTTACACAATATCATACAAGCATGGACTCCAAATCTTGTCCTTATTTAAGTATGCGACAGCGGAAGCTCTTAATAATCACCTGAGAATAAACATGCTTAAAACGTCAACAAAAATGTTGGTGAGTTATAGGTTTAACCTATATATATCAAATCGTAACAATAGACCACAAGATTTCATATTTCAATACACATCCCATACATAGAGATAAAAATCATTCATATGGTGAACACCTGGTAACCGACAATAACAAGATGCATATACAAGAATATCCCCATCATTCCGGGACACCCTTCGGATATGATATAAATTTCGAAGTACTAAAGCATCCGGTACTTTGGATGGGGTTTGTTAGGCCCAATAGATCTATCTTTAGGATTCGCGTCAATTAGGGTGTCTGTTCCCTAATTCTTAGATTACCAGACTTAATAAAAAGGGGCATATTCGATTTCGATAATTCAACCATAGAATGTAGTTTCACGTACTTGTGTCTATTTTGTAAATCATTTATAAAACCTGCATGTATTCTCATCCCAAAAATATTAGATTTTAAAAGTGGGACTATAACTCACTTTCACAGATTTTTACTTCGTCGGGAAGTAAGACTTGGCCACTGGTTGATTCACGAACCTATAACAATATATACATATATATCAAAGTATGTTCAAAATATATTTACAACACTTTTAATATATTTTGATGTTTTAAGTTTATTAAGTCAGCTGTCCTCGTTAGTAACCTACAACTAGTTGTCCACAGTTAGATGTACAGAAATAAATCGATAAATATTATCTTGAATCAATCCACGACCCAGTGTATACGTATCTCAGTATTGATCACAACTCAAACTATATATATTTTGGAATCAACCTCAACCCTGTATAGCTAACTCCAACATTCACATATAGAGTGTCTATGGTTGTTCCGAAATATATATAGATGTGTCGACATGATAGGTCGAAACATTGTATACGTGTCTATGGTATCTCAAGATTACATAATATACAATACAAGTTGATTAAGTTATGGTTGGAATAGATTTGTTACCAATTTTCACGTAGCTAAAATGAGAAAAATTATTCAATCTTGTTTTACCCATAACTTCTTCATTTTAAATCCGTTTTGAGTGAATCAAATTGCTATGGTTTCATATTGAACTCTATTTTATGAATCTAAACAGAAAAAGTATAGGTTTATAGTCGGAAAAATAAGTTACAAGTCGTTTTTGTAAAGGTAGTCATTTCAGTCGAAAGAACGACGTCTAGATGACCATTTTAGAAAACATACTTCCACTTTGAGTTTAACCATAATTTTTGGATATAGTTTCATGTTCATAATAAAAATCATTTTCTCAGAATAACAACTTTTAAATCAAAGTTTATCATAGTTTTTAATTAACTAACCCAAAACAGCCCGCGGTGTTACTACGACGGCGTAAATCCGGTTTTACGGTGTTTTTCGTGTTTTCAGGTTTTAAATCATTAAGTTAGCATATCATATAGATATAGAACATATGTTTAGTTGATTTTAAAAGTCAAGTTAGAAGGATTAACTTTTGTTTGCGAACAAGTTTAGAATTAACTAAACTATGTTCTAGTGATTACAAGTTTAAACCTTCGAATAAGATAGCTTTATATGTATGAATCGAATGATGTTATGAACATAATTACTACCTTAAGTTCCTTGGATGAACCTACTGGAAAAGAGAAAAATGGATCTAGCTTCAATGGATCCTTGGATGGCTCAAAGTTCTTGAAGCAAAATCATGACACGAAAACAAGTTCAAGTAAGATCATCACTTGAAATAAGATTGTTATAGTTATAGAAATTGAACCAAAGTTTGAATATGATTATTACCTTGTATTAGAATGATAACCTACTGTAAGAAACAAAGATTTCTTGAGGTTGGATGATCACCTTACAAGATTGGAAGTGAGCTAGCAAACTTGAAAGTATTCTTGATTTTATGAAACTAGAACTTTTGGAATTTATGAAGAACACTTAGAACTTGAAGATAGAACTTGAGAGAGTTCAATTAGATGAAGAAAATTGAAGAATGAAAGTGTTTGTAGGTGTTTTTGGTCGTTGGTGTATGGATTAGATATAAAGGATATGTAATTTTGTTTTCATGTAAATAAGTCATGAATGATTACTCATATTTTTGTAATCTTATGAGATATTTCATGCTAGTTGCCAAATGATGGTTCCCACATGTGTTAGGTGACTCACATGGGCTGCTAAGAGCTGATCATTGGAGTGTATATACCAATAGTACATACATCTAAAAGCTGTGTATTGTACGAGTACGAATACGGGTGCATACGAGTAGAATTGTTGATGAAACTGAACGAGGATGTAATTGTAAGCATTTTTGTTAAGTAGAAGTATTTTGATAAGTGTATTGAAGTCTTTCAAAAGTGTATAAATACATATTAAAACACTACATGTATATACATTTTAACTGAGTCGTTAAGTCATCGTTAGTCGTTACATGTAAGTGTTGTTTTGAAACCTTTAGGTTAACGATCTTGTTAAATGTTGTTAACCCAATGTTTATAATATCAAATGAGATTTTAAATTATTATATTATCATGATATTATCATGTATGAATATATCTTAATATGATATATATACATTAAATGTCTTTACAACGATAATCGTTACATATATGTCTCGTTTAAAAATCATTAAGTTAGTAGTCTTGTTTTTACATATGTAGTTCATTGTTAATATACTTAATGATATGTTTACTTATCATAGTATCATGTTAACTATATATATATCCATATATATGTCATCATATAGTTTTTACAAGTTTTAACGTTCGTGAATCACCGGTCAACTTGGGTGGTCAATTGTCTATATGAAACATATTTCAATTAATCAAGTCTTAACAAGTTTGATTGCTTAACATGTTGGAAACATTTAATCATGTAAATATCAATCTCAATTAATATATATAAACATGGAAAAGTTCGGGTCACTACAGTACCTACCCGTTAAATAAATTTCGTCCCGAAATTTTAAGCTGTTGAAGGTGTTGACGAATCTTCTGGAAATAGATGCGGGTATTTCTTCTTCATCTGATCTTCACGCTCCCAGGTGAACTCGGGTCCTCTACGAGCATTCCATCGAACCTTAACAATTGGTATCTTGTTTTGCTTAAGTCTTTTAACCTCACGATCCATTATTTCGACGGGTTCTTCGATGAATTGGAGTTTTTCGTTGATTTGGATTTCATCTAACGGAATAGTGAGATCTTCTTTAGCAAAACATTTCTTCAAATTCGAGACGTGGAAAGTGTTATGTACAGCCGCGAGTTGTTGAGGTAACTCAAGTCGGTAAGCTACTGGTCCGACACGATCAATAATCTTGAATGGTCCAATATACCTTGGATTTAATTTCCCTCGTTTACCAAATCGAACAACGCCTTTCCAAGGTGAAACTTTAAGCATGACCATCTCTCCAATTTCAAATTCTATATCTTTTCTTTTAATGTCAGCGTAGCTCTTTTGTCGACTTTGGGCGGTTTTCAACCGTTGTTGAATTTGGATGATCTTCTCGGTAGTTTCTTGTATAATCTCCGGACCCGTAATCTGTCTATCCCCCACCTCACTCCAACAAATCGGAGACCTGCACTTTCTACCATAAAGTGCTTCAAACGGCGCCATCTCAATGCTTGAATGGTAGCTGTTGTTGTAGGAAAATTCTGCTAATGGTAGATGTCGATCCCAACTGTTTCCGAAATCAATAACACATGCTCGTAGCATGTCTTCAAGCGTTTGTATCGTCCTTTCACTCTGCCCATCAGTTTGTGGATGATAGGCAGTACTCATGTCTAGACGAGTTCCTAATGCTTGCTGTAATGTCTGCCAGAATCTTGAAATAAATCTGCCATCCCTATCAGAGATAATAGAGATTGGTATTCCATGTCTAGAGACGACTTCCTTCAAATACAGTCGTGCTAACTTCTCCATCTTGTCATCTTCTCTTATTGGTAGGAAGTGTGCTGATTTGGTGAGACGATCAACTATTACCCAAATAGTATCAAAACCACTTGCAGTCCTTGGCAATTTAGTGATGAAATCCATGGTAATGTTTTCCCATTTCCATTCCGGGATTTCGGGTTGTTGAAGTAGACCTGATGGTTTCTGATGCTCAGCTTTGACCTTAGAACACGTCAAACATTCTCCTACGTATTTAGCAACATCGGCTTTCATACCCGACCACCAAAAATGTTTCTTGAGATCCTTGTACATCTTCCCCGTTCCAGGATGTATTGAGTATCTGGTTTTATGAGCTTCTCTAAGTACCATTTCTCTCATATCTCCAAATTTTGGTACCCAAATCCTTTCAGCCCTATACCGGGTTCCGTCTTCCCGAATATTAAGATGCTTCTCCGATCCTTTGGGTATTTCATCCTTTAAATTTCCCTCTTTTAAAACTCCTTGTTGCGCCTCCTTTATTTGAGTAGTAATGTTATTATAAATCATTATATTCATAGATTTTACTCGAATGGGTTCTCTGTCCTTCCTGCTCAAGGCATCGGCTACCACATTTGCCTTCCCCGGGTGGTAACGAATCTCAAAGTCGTAATCATTCAATAATTCAATCCACCTACGCTGCCTCATATTCAGTTGTTTCTGATTAAATATGTGTTGAAGACTTTTGTGGTCGGTATATATAATACTTTTGACCCCATATAAGTAGTGCCTCCAAGTCTTTAATGCAAAAACAACCGCGCCTAATTCCAAATCATGCGTCGTATAATTTTGTTCGTGAATCTTCAATTGTCTAGACGCATAAGCAATCACCTTCGTTCGTTGCATTAATACACAACCGAGACCTTGCTTTGATGCATCACAATAAATCACAAAATCATCATTCCCTTCAGGCAATGACAATATAGGTGCCGTAGTTAGCTTTTTCTTCAATAACTGAAACGCTTTCTCTTGTTCATCATTCCATTCAAATTTCTTCCCTTTATGCGTTAATGCAGTCAAGGGTTTTGCTATTCTGGAAAAGTCTTGGATGAACCTTCTGTAGTAACCAGCTAGTCCTAAAAACTGGCGTATGTGTTTCGGAGTTTTCGGGGTTTCCCACTTTTCAACAGTTTCTATCTTTGCCGGATCCACCTTAATACCTTCTTTGTTCACTATGTGACCGAGGAATTGAACTTCTTCCAACCAAAATGCACACTTTGAAAACTTAGCGTACAATTCTTCCTTCCTCAATACTTCTAACACCTTTCTCAAATGTTCACCGTGTTCTTGGTCATTCTTTGAGTAAATAAGTATGTCATCAATGAAAACAATGACAAACTTGTCAAGGTATGGTCCACACACTCGGTTCATAAGGTCCATGAACACAGCTGGTGCATTAGTTAAACCAAACGGCATGACCATAAACTCGTAATGACCGTAACGTGTTCTGAAAGCAGTCTTTGGAATATCATCTTCTTTCACCCGCATTTGATGATACCCGGAACGTAAGTCAATCTTTGAATAAACAGACGAGCCTTGTAGTTGATCAAATAAGTCGTCGATTCTCGGTAGTGGGTAGCGGTTCTTGATGGTAAGTTTGTTCAACTCTCGGTAGTCGATACACAACCTGAATGTACCATCTTTCTTCTTGACAAACAAAACAGGAGCTCCCCACGGTGATGTGCTTGGTCGAATGAAACCACGCTCTAAAAGTTCTTGTAATTGGCTTTGCAGTTCTTTCATCTCGCTGGGTGCGAGTCTGTAAGGAGCACGAGCTATTGGTGCAGCTCCTGGTACAAGATCTATTTGAAATTCAACGGATCGATGTGGGGGTAATCCCGGTAATTCTTTCGGAAATACATCGGGAAATTCTTTTGCAATGGGAACATCATTGATGCTCTTTTCTTCAGTTTGTACTTTCTCGACGTGTGCTAGAACAGCATAGCAACCTTTTCTTATTAGTTTTTGTGCCTTCAAATTACTAATAAGATGTAGCTTCGTGTTGCCCTTTTCTCCGAACACCATTAAGGGTTTTCCTTTTTCTCGTATAATGCGAATTGCATTTTTGTAACAAACGATCTCCGCTTTCACTTCTTTCAACCAGTCCATACCGATTATCACATCAAAACTCCCTAACTCTACTGGTATCAAATCAATCTTAAATGTTTCGCTAACCAGTTTAATTTCTCGATTCCGACATATATTATCTGCTGAAATTAATTTACCATTTGCTAATTCGAGTAAAAATTTACTATCCAAAGGCGTCAATGGACAACTTAATTTAGCACAAAAATCTCTACTCATATAGCTTCTATCCGCACCCGAATCAAATAAAACGTAAGCAGATTTATTGTCAATAAGAAACGTACCCGTAACAAGCTCCGGGTCTTCCTGTGCCTCTGCCGCATTAATATTGAAAACTCTTCCACGGCCTTGTCCATTCGTGTTCTCCTGGTTCGGGCAATTTCTAATAATGTGGCCCGGTTTTCCACATTTATAACAAACTACATTGGCATAACTTGCTCCGACACTACTTGCTCCGCCATTACTCGTTCCGACACCATTTGTTCCTTTCGTTCTATTAACCCCTGGTCCGTAGACCTCACACTTCGCCGCGCTATGACCATTTCTTTTACACTTGTTGCAAAATTTGGTGCAGAACCCCGAGTGATTCTTTTCACACCTTTGGCATAGCTGCTTCTGATTGTTGTTGTTGTTGCGGTTATTATTGTTGTTGGGATGATTGTTGTAGTTGCTGTTGTTGTTGTTGTTGTTGTTGTTGTTGTTGGGCCGTTTGTTGTAGTTGCGATTGATGTTGCGATTGTTGGGATAATTGTTGCGATTATTGTTGTAATTGCTGTTGTTGTTGTATTGGTGATTCTTATCACCGTTTTCCTCCCACTTTCTTTTGACTTGCTTCACATTGGCCTCTTCAGCAGTCTGTTCTTTAATTCTTTCTTCAATCTGGTTCACTAGTTTGTGAGCCATTCTACATGCCTGTTGTATGGAGGCGGGCTCGTTTGAACTTATATCTTCTTGGATTCTTTCCGGTAATCCTTTCACAAACGCGTCGATCTTCTCTTCCTCATCTTCGAATGCTCCCGGACACAATAGGCACAATTCTGTGAATCGTCTTTCGTACGTGGTAATATCAAATCCTTGGGTTCGTAACCCTCTAAGTTCTGTCTTGAGCTTATTGACCTCGGTTCTGGGACGGTACTTCTCGTTCATCAAGTGCTTGAATGCTGACCACGGTAGTGCGTACGCATCATCTTGTCCCACTTGCTCTAGATAGGTATTCCACCATGTTAACGCAGAACCTGTGAAGGTATGCGTAGCGTACTTCACTTTGTCCTCTTCAGTACACTTACTTATGGCAAACACCGATTCAACCTTCTCGGTCCACCGTTTCAATCCGATCGGTCCTTCGGTTCCATCAAATTCTAAAGGTTTGCAGGCAGTGAATTCTTTGTAGGTGCATCCTACACGATTTCCTGTACTGCTAGATCCAAGGTTATTGTTGGTATGTAACGCAGCCTGTACTGCGGCTATGTTTGAAGCTAGAAAAGTACGGAATTCCTCTTCATTCATATTCACGGTGTGTCGAGTAGTCGGTGCCATTTCCTTCAAAATAGTTAAATGGAACAAGTTAATCATACAGAATATTAAGAGTAGTTAATAGTATTTCGTAGCATAATATGAACTCATTTATAAAAGCTTTTTCTTCATATTAGCGTTTTATAAGTTTAAATTCGGGTAGTACCTACCCGTTAAGTTCATACTTAGTAGCTAATATACAATTCAACTACTACAATTCTATATGAAAAACTGATTGTAATAATATTTCGCGTTCAAACTTTTATACAATATTTTACAAACTTACAATACCGCTTATTTTACATAAAGCATGAAATATAGCACACAATAACTTTGATACAAGATAGTTGTGAAGACAATTCTAGCTAGTACACAAGTCGTTCGGCAAAGGCAATAAAGACACGTAATTCATACGTCCAGAAACAAGTCATGCATTCTGGTTTTACTAGGACTACTTCCCATCCTTGGTCTTGTGCAACATAACCGTTATGGCCGTTGATAAGACAGCGTGTTGTAACGTCATCAAAGGGACGAGGGTTACGTAATGTCCAACAGTCCCGTAATAATCTAAAAACCTCATTTCTTACCCCAATTACCGACTCCGTCACTTGTGGAAACGTTTTGTTTAATAGTTGTAGCCCGATGTTCTTGTTCTCACTTTGGTGAGAAGCGAACATTACTAATCCGTAAGCATAACATGCTTCTTTATGTTGCATGTTAGCCGCTTTTTCTAAATCACGAAGTCCAATATTCGGATATATTGAGTCAAAATAATTTCTTAACCCGTTGCGTAAAATAGCATTTGGGTTCCCCGCAATATATGCGTCAAAGTAAACACATCGTAACTTATGGGTTTCCCAATGTGATATCCCCCATCTTTCAAACGAAAGTCTCTTATAAACCAAGACATTCTTGGAACGTTCTTCGAATGTCTTACAAACTGATCTCGCCTTAAATAGTTGTGCCGAAGAATTCTGGCCGACTCTAGACAAGATTTCATCAATCATGTCTCTGGGTAGGTCTCTTAAAATATTGGGTTGTCTATCCATTTTGTGTTTTTAAACTGTAAAATAGACAAGAGTTAGATTCATAAAAAAAAAATACTTATTAATACAAGCAATTTTTACATATATCATAAAGCATAAGAACACTATATTCCATATATTACACCACACGAATACAACTATCTTATTCCGACTCGCTCGTTTCTTCTTCTTCGGTTTTGGTTCGTTTTGCCAAGTTTCTAGGGATATATGATGTTCCCCTAATACGAGCCGTCGTTGTCCACATTGGTTTAGAAAAACCTGGTGGTTTAGAGGTTCCCGGGTCATTGTTACAACTTAAGGACTTCGGGGGTTGACGATACATATAAAGTTCATCGGGGTTGGAATTAGATTTCTCTATTTTTATGCCCTTTCCCTTATTATTTTCTTTTGCCTTTTTAAATTCAGTTGGGGTAATTTCTATAACATCATCGGAATTCTCGTCGGAATCCGATTCATCGGAGAATTGGTAATCCTCCCAATATTTTGCTTCCTTGGCGGAAACACCATTGACCATAATTAACTTTGGTCGGTTGGTTGAGGATTTTCTTTTACTTAACCGTTTTATTATTTCCCCCACCGGTTCTATTTCTTCATCCGGTTCCGATTCTTCTTCCGGTTCCTCTTCGGGAACTTGTGAATCAGTCCACAAATCATTCCAATTTACATTTGACTCTTCATTATTATTAGGTGAGTCAATGGGACTTGTTCTAGAGGTAGACATCTATCACATAATATCAAACACGTTAAGAGATTAATATATCACATAATATTCATATGTTAAAATATATAGTTTCCAACAAAAATGTTAAGCAATCATTTTTAAAGAAAACACGGTCGAAGTCCAGACTCACTAATGCATCCTAACAAACTCGATAAGACACACTAATGCAAATTTTCTGGTTCTCTAAGACCAACGCTCGGATACCAACTGAAATGTCCCGTTCTTATTGATTAAAAACGTTCCATATTAATTGATTTCGTTGCGAGGTTTTGACCTCTATATGAGACGTTTTTCAAAGACTGCATTCATTTTTAAACAAACCATAACCTTTATTTCATCAATAAAGGTTTAAAAAGCTTTACGTAGATTATCAAATAATGATAATCTAAAATATCCTGTTTACACACGACCATTACATAATGGTTTACAATACAAATATGTTACAACAAAATAAGTTTCTTGAATGCAGTTTTTACACAATATCATACAAGCATGGACTCCAAATCTTGTCCTTATTTAAGTATGCGACAGCGGAAGCTCTTAATAATCACCTGAGAATAAACATGCTTAAAACGTCAACAAAAATGTTGGTGAGTTATAGGTTTAACCTATATATATCAAATCGTAACAATAGACCACAAGATTTCATATTTCAATACACATCCCATACATAGAGATAAAAATCATTCATATGGTGAACACCTGGTAACCGACAATAACAAGATGCATATACAAGAATATCCCCATCATTCCGGGACACCCTTCGGATATGATATAAATTTCGAAGTACTAAAGCATCCGGTACTTTGGATGGGGTTTGTTAGGCCCAATAGATCTATCTTTAGGATTCGCGTCAATTAGGGTGTCTGTTCCCTAATTCTTAGATTACCAGACTTAATAAAAAGGGGCATATTCGATTTCGATAATTCAACCATAGAATGTAGTTTCACGTACTTGTGTCTATTTTGTAAATCATTTATAAAACCTGCATGTATTCTCATCCCAAAAATATTAGATTTTAAAAGTGGGACTATAACTCACTTTCACAGATTTTTACTTCGTCGGGAAGTAAGACTTGGCCACTGGTTGATTCACGAACCTATAACAATATATACATATATATCAAAGTATGTTCAAAATATATTTACAACACTTTTAATATATTTTGATGTTTTAAGTTTATTAAGTCAGCTGTCCTCGTTAGTAACCTACAACTAGTTGTCCACAGTTAGATGTACAGAAATAAATCGATAAATATTATCTTGAATCAATCCACGACCCAGTGTATACGTATCTCAGTATTGATCACAACTCAAACTATATATATTTTGGAATCAACCTCAACCCTGTATAGCTAACTCCAACATTCACATATAGAGTGTCTATGGTTGTTCCGAAATATATATAGATGTGTCGACATGATAGGTCGAAACATTGTATACGTGTCTATGGTATCTCAAGATTACATAATATACAATACAAGTTGATTAAGTTATGGTTGGAATAGATTTGTTACCAATTTTCACGTAGCTAAAATGAGAAAAATTATCCAATCTTGTTTTACCCATAACTTCTTCATTTTAAATCCGTTTTGAGTGAATCAAATTGCTATGGTTTCATATTGAACTCTATTTTATGAATCTAAACAGAAAAAGTATAGGTTTATAGTCGGAAAAATAAGTTACAAGTCGTTTTTGTAAAGGTAGTCATTTCAGTCGAAAGAACGACGTCTAGATGACCATTTTAGAAAACATACTTCCACTTTGAGTTTAACCATAATTTTTGGATATAGTTTCATGTTCATAATAAAAATCATTTTCTCAGAATAACAACTTTTAAATCAAAGTTTATCATAGTTTTTAATTAACTAACCCAAAACAGCCCGCGGTGTTACTACGACGGCGTAAATCCGGTTTTACGGTGTTTTTCGTGTTTTCAGGTTTTAAATCATTAAGTTAGCATATCATATAGATATAGAACATGTGTTTAGTTGATTTTAAAAGTCAAGTTAGAAGGATTAACTTTTGTTTGCGAACAAGTTTAGAATTAACTAAACTATGTTCTAGTGATTACAAGTTTAAACCTTCGAATAAGATAGCTTTATATGTATGAATCGAATGATGTTATGAACATAATTACTACCTTAAGTTCCTTGGATGAACCTACTGGAAAAGAGAAAAATGGATCTAGCTTCAATGGATCCTTGGATGGCTCAAAGTTCTTGAAGCAAAATCATGACACGAAAACAAGTTCAAGTAAGATCATCACTTGAAATAAGATTGTTATAGTTATAGAAATTGAACCAAAGTTTGAATATGATTATTACCTTGTATTAGAATGATAACCTACTGTAAGAAACAAAGATTTCTTGAGGTTGGATGATCACCTTACAAGATTGGAAGTGAGCTAGCAAACTTGAAAGTATTCTTGATTTTATGAAACTAGAACTTTTGGAATTTATGAAGAACACTTAGAACTTGAAGATAGAACTTGAGAGAGTTCAATTAGATGAAGAAAATTGAAGAATGAAAGTGTTTGTAGGTGTTTTTGGTCGTTGGTGTATGGATTAGATATAAAGGATATGTAATTTTGTTTTCATGTAAATAAGTCATGAATGATTACTCATATTTTTGTAATCTTATGAGATATTTCATGCTAGTTGCCAAATGATGGTTCCCACATGTGTTAGGTGACTCACATGGGCTGCTAAGAGCTGATCATTGGAGTGTATATACCAATAGTACATACATCTAAAAGCTGTGTATTGTACGAGTACGAATACGGGTGCATACGAGTAGAATTGTTGATGAAACTGAACGAGGATGTAATTGTAAGCATTTTTGTTAAGTAGAAGTATTTTGATAAGTGTATTGAAGTCTTTCAAAAGTGTATAAATACATATTAAAACACTACATGTATATACATTTTAACTGAGTCGTTAAGTCATCGTTAGTCGTTACATGTAAGTGTTGTTTTGAAACCTTTAGGTTAACGATCTTGTTAAATGTTGTTAACCCAATGTTTATAATATCAAATGAGATTTTAAATTATTATATTATCATGATATTATCATGTATGAATATATCTTAATATGATATATATACATTAAATGTCTTTACAACGATAATCGTTACATATATGTCTCGTTTAAAAATCATTAAGTTAGTAGTCTTGTTTTTACATATGTAGTTCATTGTTAATATACTTAATGATATGTTTACTTATCATAGTATCATGTTAACTATATATATATCCATATATATGTCATCATATAGTTTTTACAAGTTTTAACGTTCGTGAATCACCGGTCAACTTGGGTGGTCAATTGTCTATATGAAACATATTTCAATTAATCAAGTCTTAACAAGTTTGATTGCTTAACATGTTGGAAACATTTAATCATGTAAATATCAATCTCAATTAATATATATAAACATGGAAAAGTTCGGGTCACTACACAAACCGCCTACGGCAGTTTGCCAACGGATAGCTCCCGAAAAAATACACGATTTGAAAAAAACGTGATTAAATTGGAGCTACGAGTCAAAAGATACGATAGATCGAACATTTTGGCCAAAGACACAAAACACTAAGCGCCACGAACTTTAGGCGGTGTTTGGTGCGTGATGATATTTTGCGGGGAAAGATGTCTTTTTTGGAATCTAGACGACCACGAATGGAAAGCACGTTCAGAGAGTCTTGCTCATTCGGCCTTGTTAGGATGATCTTGAGAATTTCAGTACAATCTGAAACCGAAGGTTATGCGCCGCCAAATGGTACTCCATCTGGCGGCGCATACTAGTGATTTAAAAAAACATGTTTAATGAAGTGACATTAGATTCAAATTTATACCCTTTTATACATAATTGCATTGCGAGTGAAATAAAAGGCATTAAAACGATATGACCATGCTAAGTCATGCATACACAAAACTAATAATAAGATATATATTGAAAACGTTCAAAGAGAACATTATATGCGTTATACATATTTACATAGCGAATGAAATAATAGGCCTTAAAACAATAATTACCATGCAAAATCAATCATACAAAAAAGGAATAATATGAATGAAAAATGGTCAAAATCGAAAAAAGGTAAAATTGTAGGCTTTCGAGGTCTCGTTTCAAAAAATATTTGAGACAAACTTCCTACGGCAGTTTGCCAACTGATGGATCCCGAAAAAATACACCATTTGAAAAAAACAGTGAATAAATCGGAGCTACGAGTCAAAAGATACGATAGATCGAACATTTTGGCCAAAGACACAAAACACCAAGCACCACGAACCTTCGGTGGTGTTTGGTGCATGATGATATTTTGCGGGGAATATGTCTGGCCAGGAAAAGGCAGCCATGCGATCGCATGGCCAGGAAGCACCAAATCCATGCGGTCGCATGGGTTACTGTAGCAGCTGACATTCTATAAATTCAGCATTTTTCGGACGAACATACACATCTTTTTCTATTTCTTTCTCTTATCTCTCAATTTATATTTATATTTATATTTTAATTATAATTTTAATTTAAGTTAATAATAATAAAGTTATAGTGGCGAATGTTTTAAGTTTGTAAGTCAAAATTATGTCCGTGTAACGCTACGCTATTAATAAATCACTGTAAGTTACGTTTAAGTTATTTTTATTAATGTCTCGTAGCTAAGTTATTATTATGCTTATTTAAATTGAAGTAATTGTGATGTTGGGCTAAATATTAAGATTGGGTAATTGGGCTTTGTACCATAATTGGGGTTTGGATAAAAGACCGACAATTGTGAAAATTAGACTATGGGCTATTAATGGGCTTTATATTAACTAAATGATACCTCGTTAATTTAATATAAAGACTTATCATTTGACATATTTATATTTAACCACATACACTTGACTGGGTACGGTGGGTGGGATATTTATAAATACTGATAATTATTCATTTGACCGGACACGGGGATGGATTAATAATCAATAGACTCGTTGAAACAGGGTTGGATTACATACAAGGGTAATTTGTGTAATTGTTAACAAAGTATTAAAACCTTGGATTACTCGCAGTCGATAACCTGGTGTAATCATTAAACAAAATATTAAGACCTTGTTACCGTTCGAATCCCCAATTAGTTGGAATATTTAACTTCGGACATATGGTTAATTTGACGAAGAACCTCGCACTTTATAATTATGACTGATGGACTATTATGGACAAAACCGTATGGACATATCGAATAATCCAGGACAAAGGACAATTAACCCATGGTAATAAATTAAAATCAACACGCCAAACATCATGATTACGGAAGTTTAAATAAGCATAATTTCTTTATTTTATATCTCATCGCACTTTTATTTACCGTTATTTTATTTATCGCACTTTTAAATTATCGTCATTTATTTGTCGTCATTTACTTTCCGTTTAAAATTAAGTTATATTTATTATTTTTGCATTAGGTTTTAATTGCGATTTAAGTTTTAAAATCGACAAACCGGTCACTAAACGGTAAAACCCCCCTTTTATAATAATAAAACTATATATATATATATATATATATATATATATATATATATATATATATATATATATATATATATATATACATATATATATATATACATATATATATATATATATATATATACATATATATATATATATACATATATATATATACATATATATATATATACATATATATATATATATATATATATATATATATATATATATATATTTATATTTTTACCATTATAGGTTAAAATAATTATAGCGTTAAACTTGTTTACTATATCCCTGTGGAACGAACCGGACTTACTAAAAACTACACTACTGTACGATTAGGTACACTGCCTATAAGTGTTGTAGCAAGGTTTAGGTATATCCATTCTATAAATAAATAAATAACTTGTGTATAATTGTATCGTATTTAATAGTATTTCGTAGTAATTATATAACTATTTCGTATACACCTCGCATAATTCCAAGTATTTTTGGTGCCGCTGCCGGGGACACTAAACGCCGAAAGCACAACGCTATAAAAAAAAAGATTTTTATTAAGTTTTAAGTTCTTTTTAAAAAATACGTTTTAAATATATAAAAAATAAAAAAATACATATTTATATTTGTAAGTTTAGTTAAATTAAAAACTTTATATTTATTAAAAGTTACAAAAAAAAACTAATAAGTAATTTTTAATATATGTTTTATTTAATTTATATAATATTTTCTATAAAATTAAAAACAGAAAAAAATATATATATATAAAAGAGTAATTGGGCCGAAACCGTCGAAGCCCAATATTCTGGCCTGGTTTTCGGATCCATGCGATCGCGTGGACTGAAGCACTACAACTCATGCGCTTGCATGAGCTGCTCTAACAGACCAAACCCTAGCATTAATTATGGAATTAGGGTAATTTATTTAATTATTATTAAATCAATTAGGTTTAGATTTAATTATTATTATTATTATTAGTTTTAATTAGTTTATTTTATTAGTTTTTAAGTTTTAATTAAATTTGGTTTATAAAATAATAATATAAAAATAATATTTTTATAAAAATTGTATTTTTATAACTTTAAGCTTATTTTTATAATTTGTATTTTTATCGTTTATTCATAATATTTGTATATTTTTCGTTCGTAATTAGTTTTAAGTATAGTTTTTGCCGTAGTTTATTTTTATTTCTAGATTTTTAGGCTTTGCCGTAAAATCCCTTAAGTGCTTTTTCTTTAGACTAAGATTTAGGTGCTTTAGAATTTTGCGACGTTGTTTATAAATTTTAGTGCTTTTTAAGTTTCGACGCGCTCTACTTTCTTTTTATTATTTTTCAACCCTTTATTTTTCGACCTTTATTTTTTTCGACATCTAATTTTTTTCGATGCGCTTTTTCTTTTTCATTTCGACGCTCTAGTTTTTAGGACATAGAATTTTCTATTTCTTCTCTAAAATTTCAAAACGAAAAATTATTTTAAGCGGTTAAATTGATAGACATCAAAATTTTCTGGTTCGTAGTAATAGTTGGGTTTGTTAGTGGCTAGTTGTGGGCTTTCGATTTAATGGGTCCTGGCTACCTGCTGCATCTTTTGGCTATTCGAAACGTGGGCAAAATCAGAAAAGTCTACTAATTTGATAACTTATATAATTTTTCTTTTTTTATAACTAATAGGATATTCTGTGAATGCACCGAGCAAAACGTTCACCACCTTTCATACGTTCACCACCTGTAACTCGATCAAGACATCTAGCCAATATTGTCGCCATTGATTTTTCCTTAGAATCATCATCTAGTAATCCAAGTACTCCAATTCAAATTTCCTATAATCCATTTTTTGAACCCGACCTCACAATTGAGAACCCGGAGGATATTTAAAGACAATTCAGAGATCCTGAACCACTAATATTTCCTCCTGAACTACCAATCATACAACCAGAGATTATCGAGGAAGAAACCATTAAATTAGAATCCTCTAGTTATTCCGATTCAACAATTCCAATCATGGAAAATCAGGAACCTCTAAGTATGGAAGATCGAATGAGAGCTACATGTACGGGGCAAGGTTATGCAATTACTCAACCAGACATTAATGCGCCAGATTATGAAATCAAAGGACAAATCCTACACATGGTGACTAATCAATGCCAATTTAGTGGTACACCAAAAGAAGATCCAAACGAACATCTTCGAACCTTTAATAGGATCTGTACTTTATTCAAAATCAGAGAAGTTGAGGATGAACAGATCTATCTCATGTTATTTCCCTGGATATTAAAGGGAGAAGCCAAAGATTGGTTAGAATCATTACCTGAAGGGGCGATTGATACATGGGATGTTTTAGTTGAGAAATTTCTTAAAAGATTCTTTCCGGCATCTAAAGCCGTAAGACTTCAAGGAGAAATTGTTACGTTCGTGCAAAAGCCAAATGAAACTCTATATGAAGCGTGGACAAGATTTGGAAAGTTGTTGAGAGGATGTCCTCAGCATGGTTTAGACACTTATCAAATAGTACAAATATTCTACCAAGGATGTGATGTTGCTACACGAAAAGACATCGACACAGCAGCTGGTGGTTCCATTATGAAGAAAACCGCAACCGAAGCTCACAAAATTATTGATAACACAGCATCCCACTCACATGAGTGGCATCAAGAAAAAGATATTATTCGATCATCTAAAGCGGCTAGAGCCGATTCTAGACATGACTTTGATTCCATTTCCGCAAAGTTAGATGCTTTTGAGAGACGAATGAAAAAGATGACGAAAGATATTCACGCAATACGAATTAGTTGTGAGCAGTGTGGAGGACCACATTTGACAAAAGATTGTCTCAGTATTGAACAAATAATGGAACAAAGAGAGAATGTTTCATACATAAACCAAAGGCCTGGAAATAATTATCAAAATAATTATCAACAGCGAAGACTAAACTACAGTCAAAATTATAACCGAAATGTTCCATACAACAACCAACAAGGTCCTAGCAATCAATAAGTATCCAATAATACTTACAATCAGCAAAGACCTATTTTTCTAAATAAACCACCACAAACCGATGATAAAAAGCCAAATTTAGAAGATATGATGTCAAAGCTAGTTGATTCTCAAACTCAGTTTTTCACATCTCAGAAATAAACTAATGAACAAAATGCTCAAGCATTTAGAAACCAACAAGCTTCGATTCAAAATTTGGAACAAGAAGTAAGCAACCTAGCAAGGTTGATAGGTGAAAGAAAATCGGGGAGTCTACCTAGCGATACAAATGCTAACCCCCGAAATGAAACAGCTAAAGCCATAACCACAAGAAGTGGTATTACACTTAAACCACCTGAAATACCTGTAATTTCTGATGACTCTATTCCTACTCCAAAAGAACCACAATCTGATCAAGAAAAGGAAAAAGAAACGGTAGTTGAAAAGGTTAATGAAGATAACACAGTTATGGCTAAACCTTATGTTAAACCATACCAACCACCACTTCCTTACCCGAGTAAAATGAGAAAAGAAAGACTTGAAGCCGAGCAATTCAAATTCTTGGATATGTTTAAACAAATAAATGTCAATCTTCCTTTCATTGATGTAATTTCAGGAATGCCAAGATATGCTAAATTCTTGAAAGATCTAATCACAAATAGAAAGAAAATGGAAGAACTCTCGGCTGTTACAATGAATGTTAATTGTTCTGCAGTGCTGTTGAATAAACTACCAGAAAAAATATCTGATCCAGGAAGTTTCACAATTTCATGTTTTCTGGGTAGTCTTAGTTCAATAGAAGCATTGGCAGACTTAGGTGCTAGTATAAATTTAATGCCATATTCATTATACACTAAATTAAACCTTGGAGAATTGAAACCAACACGAATAAGCATACAACTAGCCGATCGATCAGTAAAATATCCTAGAGGGATAATGGAGAACATGCTAGTTAAAGTTGGTACTTTAGTATTTCCAGTAGACTTTGTTATTCTGGACATGGAAGAAGATTCTCGAGTTCTTCTCATATTAGGAAGACCATTCTTAAACACGGCTAAAGCAATAATAGACGTGTTTGGTAAGAAACTAACCCTAAGTATAGAGGACGAGAGTGTTACCTTTTCTGTTGATAGAGCAATGCAACAACCGCAATCTGTAGATGATACCTGTTATTATATTGAAACTATAGATTCACATGCAGAATTGTTAGAAGAATTTCCAGAATTACAAGGAACGGGAGAATGTTCATTGGGAGAAGGAACTGAACCAATTGATGAAGCTGAAATATTAGCCGCACTCATGGTTAATGATTATGAACCAACAACAGAAGAAATTCAAATGCAAAAAGAGGAAGACAGATATCGATACAAATCATCGATAGAAGAACCACCGATATTAGAGTTAAAGCCACTTCCAACCCATTTGGAATACGCTTATTTACATGGTGAATCTGAATTACCTGTAATAATCTCGTCTTCTCTTACAGAAAATGAAAAATCTCAACTTATTTCTGTGCTAAAAGCTCATAAACCAGCTATTGCATGGAAGATTCAAGACATTAAAGGCATAAGTCCTTCGTATTGCACTCATAAAATCCTTATGGAAGAAGGTCATAAAACTTATGTGCAACACCAACGAAGACAAAAATCCTAATATGCAAGATGTTGTTAAGAAAGAAATAATTAAATTGCTAGATACAGGTTTAATTTATCCAATTTCTGATAGTTCATGGGTAAGCCCAGTTCAATGCGTACCTAAGAAGGGTGGCATTACTGTCATCACTAATGAAAAAGATGAGCTTATTCCTACTAGGACTGTAACAGGATGGCGTGTTTGTATTGATTATAGAAAATTAAATGACGCCACCAGAAAAGATCACTTTCCCTTACCTTTCATTGATCAAATGTTAGAAAGGTTAGCCGAAAATAGTTACTATTGTTTTCTTGACGATTTATCCGGATATTTTTAAATTCCAATAGCACCCGAAGACCAAGAGAAAACCACGTTCACGTACCCTTATGGTACTTTTGCTTACAAACGCACGCCATTTGGACTTTGCAACGCCCCTGCAACCTTTCAAAGGTGCATGATGGCGATTTTTCACGACATAATGGAAGAATGCAAGGAAGTTTTCATGGATGACTTTTCAGTCTTCGGTGATACTTTTGAATCATGTCTAGTTAATCTTGAACGAATGATTATTAGATTCGAACAATCAAATCTAGTTGTTAATTGGGAGAAATGCCATTTCATGGTTAAAGAAGGCATCGTTCTTGGTCATAAAATTTCAAAGGAAGGAATTGAAGTGGATAGAGCTAAAGTAGATGTAATTGCTAAACTTCCCCATCTCACCAATGTTAGAGGAGTTAGGAGTTTTCTAGGGCATGCCGGTTTTTACCGACGTTTCACAAAAGATTTTTCTAAAATTGCCACTCCTATGAATAAACTCCTTGAAAAAGATGCTCCATTCATCTATTCGGATGAATGCATCAAATCTTTTAATATTCTTAAAGAGAAACACACCAATGCGCCGATCATGATAACTCCAAATTGGAATTTACCATTTGAACTTATGTGCGATGCAAGTGATTTTGCAATGGGAGCCGTTTTAGGTCAAAGAATTGAAAAACGATTTCAACCTATATATTATGCAAGTAAGACATTACAAGGAGCACAAACGAATTAGACAACTACTGAAAAAGAACTCCTTGCTATTGTCTTTGCTTTTGACAAATTTCGTTCATATTTAGTTTTAGCAAAAACGGTGGTTTATACCGACCATTCTGCTCTTAGATACCTATTTTCAAAACAAGATGCCAAACCACGATTAATTCGTTAGATCTTACTCTTACAAGAGTTCGATATTGAAATTCGAGACAAAAAGGGAGCAGAAAATCTCGCCGATGATCATCTTTATCGTCTTGAGAATCCCGAATTAGAAGTTCTAAATGAATCGGCCATACAAGACAACTTTCCTGATGAATATCTATTGAAGATCGATTATAATGAAATTCCATGGTTTGTAGACTATGCAAACTACTTAGTATGTAGATTCCTTGAAAAAGGGTTGTCGTACCAAAAACGAAAGAAATTCTTTAGTGATATAAAACACTATTTCTGGGAAGATCCACATTTGTTTAAAAGTTGTCCCGATGGAATAATCTGCCGATGTGTATTCGGGGATGAAGCTAGTCAAATCTTAAACCATTGTCACACAGGACCAACAGGAGGGCATTATGGGCCTCAACTCACAGCAATAAAAGTCTACGATGCTGGATTCTATTGGCCTACAATTTTCAAAGACGCACACCTTCTTTGCAAATCCTGTGATGCTTGTCAAAGGGCCGGAAAAATAAGTCAACGTGATGAAATGGCACAAAATGTCATTCAAGTATGTGAAGTATTTGACGTTTGGGGTATTGACTTTATGGGTCCATTTCCAAAATCTCATAATAATCTCTACATTCTCGTAGCCATTGATTATGTATCTAAATGGGAGGAAGCACAAGCTTTCCCAACTAACGATGCACGAGTTGTAGTCAACTTTTCAAAACATCTTTTTGCAAGGTTCGGAACACCGAAAGCTTTAATAAGTGATCGGGGTACTCATTTTTGTAACAATCAACTTGAGAAAGTTCTCAAAAGATATGGAGTAACTCATAAAATCTCCACCGCTTATCATCCACAAACAAGCGGACAAGTTGAAAATACCAACCGAGCTTTAAAACGTATTCTAGAAAAAACCGTAGGATCAAATCCGAAGGAATGGTCCATGAAATTGGAGGATGCACTCGGGGCTTTTAGAACAGCCTACAAAACTCCAATTGAAACCACACCTTTTAAACTCGTTTACGGAAAAGCATGTCACCTTCCAGTAAAAATTGAACACAAAGCATTTTGGGCTTTGAAGACATGTAATCTTGATTTACATGAAGCCGGACGTCTACGGTTAAGTCAATTAAACGAATTAGAAGAATTAAGATATGATGCATATGAAAATTCGTTAATCTATAAGGAAAGAACGAAGAAATGGCATGATAAAAGAATCAGAAGTTCAAAAGAATTTAAAGAAGGATACAGAGTTCTTCTTTTCAATTCACGATTCAAGCTAATTCCTGGAAAATTGAAATCAAGATGGTCTGGACCATTCATAGTCAAAAGAGTTTTCCCATATGGAACAATAGAATTGATAAATTCAAATGGGATTGAATTTAAAGTCAATGGTCACAGAGTTAAACATTACATACATGATCCAATGGAAGTTGATTAATAACAATTTCGACACCACAGCTAACTAAGTGTGGGAAGATTCGAATCTTTTTAAGGATAATATAAATGATGTTTACAGTTAGATTTTCTGTTTTCGTGTAGTTCTTGAAAATGGAACCCGAATGGTCTTTCCCTAGCAGACCCTAAAGAACTAGTCTTCTCCCCCCATTCTGATTTTTTATTTTTATTTTTTAGATTTTACGAGATGAAGAATTCCTTTGAACTAAATCATGGTCTAATGCTACACGCTATGATTACTAAACGTAATAATGACACTATTCTGAGTGAATTGGTATCATTCATAAGAGGCAAAATGGACAGAGTAAGAAAAGAACTCAGGAACAATCATAATAAAATACATTTTGGTAAAGGAAAATCAAAATCCGCAGCAAAAAGAAGGGCACGACACCTTGAAAGATGTCATAAATGCGGAAAATGGTCACACGAAGGAAAATGCTCGACGAATCAGACATATTCCAATACCGAGTTCGTTACTCTATGCAGAGAAGGACCGTTCATATGTTTAGAAGAAAAGTTGTTGAATAATCGAGGATACGCTTACGTAGCTATGGAAAACCAATTCGTACGACTTTCGTACGAGTCAGCTAGAGTAGGTCACTGAGAATTCTATCTCACAGGTAAGTATGTACAGTTTTTATTTTTATTGCTTTTAACCTCTTGATAAACGCTAAATTGTTCGCTATAAAGTATTAAATTGATATTCAATAAAATTAGGTTTTGCAACCGAAATTATTGATATCATACAAAAATTTATTACATCACTGCGAAATTTACCGTTTATTCATAAGGTATAAATATCTTTAATCAATCAACCCAAAATATTTCAAAAATTCGTCATGAGTAAAACTATGTTATGGAACCGAAATTACTTTACCCAAAACAGGGGCGTATATTTTTGATAATATTTGATTGATTAAAGTGGGATAAAAAACTAAAAAGATTTTTAATTTTATTTTTATCTTGTTTTTAAAAAAATTAATATATAAATATTAAATTAATATTGTAAAATTTTAAAATCAATATATTTAAGTTTGTAAATATTAAACAACTAATATTTTCAATATAAGTTTGTAAAACTAATATATATAAATATTAATGATATTTATATGAATTTTTAATTTTATGCATTTTAAATTTAAGTTTGGTGTGAATTTAAAAAACAAAAATGTACTTTATTTCATTAAGTTAAGAATATGATTTCTAAAATTCATCGTGAGTTGAAGACTAGGTCGTTGAACCGAAATTGCTTTACCCAAGGGAGGGACGATAAATTTTGTTATCATTATTTTTAATCTTATTGATCTAAAGTATGCCAAAAACATTTAAAAAACCAAAAAATCTTTGCTTTTAAAATCACGGTTAAAAATGACAAATTTTAAAATTTTGTCGAGGGACGGACTAGGACAATGATCCGAAACGACCTCGTCCTAAATAACAAGGAAAACAAAATTTTAAATTTATTTAATTTTTGTTTTATAAGTATAAGGTTTTTATAAAAAAAAAAAAAAAAATAAATACCTGACCCCATGCGATCGCATCGGGTTTGCACATGGAAACCATGCGATCGCATGGCCTTAAAAATCTGGTCAGAATGATAAGTTCCAGCGAGCTAGTTCTGTCTCAACACAAAAACACACACACATACGCGAAATACTGTAAAAAATCACCCAAAAATCACCAATTTTCAACCAAAATTCACGAAATTTGTTACCACAATCCGCTACAATCATGCGTTTGTTCAGATTAAGGAGCAGAAAGGTAAAAATTTCACCCCTAAAACTCTTTAAATTCGAATTTTAGTTTTCTTGAGTTAATTTTTACCTAATTTGATTTTGTTAATTTCTAGTGTAATTAGAGTTAAATTGTTAGTATATTATGCATGTACAACCTAGATTGATGCTATTTAACATGATTTGAAGCCTTAAACTTCAAGATTTTTAGAAATCTAGGGTTTGTGTTCTTGAGCAATTTGGGGCTTTTTGATATAAACAGGTTATGGCCGATTTTTCTCATGAATTATTGCTAAATTAAGTAGTGTAACATGTTTAGGTTGTTAAATGATCCAAACATTGATCCTAAACATGATTTTTGAGAATTAAAGTGAACTTTTTAAGTCTAAAATTCATGAACTTGATTAATTTGATATAAATGCCATTTGAAACTTGTTTAATTGCTAGTAATGATTATTTTGACATGTTATTTGAGTTGAATGCTTGTGAACTTTGTAAACATTTTCATATATGCTTATTTGAAAAAGTGTAGATTTGATAAAAATATGAAAATGAGCATAAGTTTAATATGGATTAAACATGTTATTGTAATTGTTTTAGGTTGTTATTTTGCTAACACTAATGCATATTTGGATGCACAAATTTTGTGTTGATGTATTTTGCAGAAATATACCAAATCTGGCGGTGCATCATCATCCAGACAACCTGAAAACTAACCACAGCCAGAAATGCAATATGAGCCACAATATGAAATAGAACCTGAACAGGAACAACAACAAGAACAGCAATATCATAATGATCAACACATACCATATTATGATCCGAAACAAGAATATGTTAATGCCTACGTACAATTTCCGATGCACCATATAATAGAGCACCCAACGATTCATGAAGAGCTGTTGCATCCCAATTTGAGATTTGATCGAAGCTGGAGAGCTTACCCGACGTACCAAAGTAACAAATTTAAACTAGTAACGAAAAATATGGAAGTACCGAGGGTAATCGATTGGGAGCCTTTGGAAAGGTTCCAACTAGCTAACCCAGTTAGACTGCTACTGATCCAAAGATATGGAAACTCTTCTTTTCCCGATTGGGAACGTTTATTCACCATTCGTAGGCCTGTATATAAGGAATAGTGTGTTGAGCTTATGAGTACTATATCACTTGATACGGATGTAGTTAGGTTAGATGATAGAAATTTTCTTAGATTTTTACTTGGCCGTAGGATGTACAGGATGTCCATGCTGGACATGGCCAGGTCTTTACAGATTTACACTCCCGCAGAATTACTATTACCTGATTGTACAATTTTGATTTATCATGGTGAGAGGGTAGATAGAAATTTTGATACTGACGCCGTCTGGAGGCGTATGTCAAATTATAATGTTTTTACGCGGGGAGGAAGACACTCCTATTTAGATATTAATAGAGCCGAGCTTCGTATTATACATAGATTCTTAGCTAATTTGATTACACAAAGAGGTAACAACAAGGAGAAAATGACCCTTCACGATTTATTTTACCTTAAGTGTATTCGAGATACTAGAGGCTTTGTTAATATCCCCTACTGTGTTGGTTTTTATTTGTCTAATATGGTGGAAGGAATACAGGATGGGGGAATAATAGGAGGAGGTATTTTTGTTACTCTCATTGGAGAGTATTTAGGCGTAGATAGGGATCAAGGGGGTCCACTGATGGTGTGTAGGGAACAGGATGAGACTTTAGGATTGCGAGTCTATCAAGGTCTAAAGGTATTAAAGAGTAGATGCGATTAGACAGTACCATATCAGGGCCCTCATCCACAGGTAGAGAGAGGTTCAGATGAGGAAATGGAGGAAGCGGATGACATTAGGGATGTCATTAGGGAGGCTGTTACTGACGTTTACCAGCGTATAAATGAGGTAGAAATGAGAAACGAGGCTAGACATAGTCACTACGAGCAGTGGCACGCCGAGAATGTATACAAACATTCCAGGCAACGCTAGCATGATAGATGGCACTATCATCAGCAGTAGATCATGAGTCGGCTATCATCACAGGTGCCACATAACTACGTCCTGACTCGACCTGCTTACTATCCACCACATCAGCCCGATATGTGACCACCCTTTACTCTCTACAACCCCAACCAAGCCTATCAGGATGCCTATCACCAACCATGGAACCCGACTGATGACATGAACTGGAACCCCTATCTAGATTGATTAGTTCCGTTGGTAATTTTTATGATTTTAATCTTTTTATTATTTTTATTTACTTATGTTTAAACATATAATATTGTGATACTTTTATGTAATTTTTAACATCTTTCTTATTTTGTACTAATATTTCATATTTGATTTGAAAGTGGGATAATAAGTTTCATTTCAAATTACCATGCATGATTATATTTGTATTGTATGTATATTGTCAATTGTACAAAACAGGGTAAAACATCGAACTTTCAAAGACTGGCATTAAGTTCAGCAAAAGCTACTAATTTTGATGACAAAACGAAAAACAAATGTGATGTAACAACAAGACGGAATGAACAAATGATGTGCACCATTTATCATTCAACAAACAAATGCCAATATGTTTTGAAACTTTGGTAAAATTTAATCATTTTTCTACGCTAATCACCCTCAATAATTTAAATTGTTACTGATTTTTTTGCAAATGAGGGCATTGCAAGATCTTAAGTGTGGGAAGGGGTTAAATTCTTTCGGTTTAAATATTTAATTGATACACTTAGTTTAATTGCCAAATTTTGTGAAAATTTGAAAAATTTTCAACTAAATGAATTCAAAATCATGTTTATACATATTTATGAATGATAAAACTAGGTGTTAACACCGAAATTATTGTTACCTCGGAAAGGACATAAATTGAGAAACAACTCAAAACGCTTGAATTCATTTAAGAATGGAATAGAGGAGAATAAAAAGGCAAAGAAAAATATAACTAAAAGCTAAGTGTGGGAAGAATTTACCAAGTTCTTTAAAACATATATCACATATCTGTACAAGCTTATTGTAGGTACTTTTGATTTGGACAATACTAATAAGTTTTACCTGGTTTACTATAATATATTCGAAAGAAAAGATGGATCTACACGATGAATCAATTCCATCATTAAAAGGAAGTAAAGTCTTTCGAAAAAGACACGCGCTTCTTGATTTAGGTCATGAAGTTGTCGTCCAGACCAGCTGTAGGTTGACAAAAAATCTAGAAAAGTGATCACTAAAATCAGCAGGAAATCCACGGACCTCAGCATCAAACAGGGTCGCCATGTGGTTAGACTTATCCTAACAAATTAGCTTGAAAAGACTAATGAATCAGACCCCCAGAAAAGGATAATATCCTTGAAAGATCAAAAATCAGCTTTTAAGCCTGATATTACTCAATCCTTGAGATTGACCTTAAAGATTGAGAATTACAAACTCATGGAATTCGATGATATCTAAACTCGAGCTTGAACGAGAAAATATTTTGATCAAAATTACAAACTGATTTGTTTTCTGAAAAACTCATTTTCAATGCGTTCATTACCATTGAACGTAAAATCCTAGGAATTCACCTGGAATTCATTAGGTCACCTGAATTAAATCTGGTGTCAACTGTAAGAACGGTGGTTGAATAGCATGGTCGAAGACAGGACCTTGTGCCAGACCGAAAAACTATAGGGCAGTCTTTACTATTGCTCCTACAAAGGATAGTAACTGCATCCGACACGTTATAGTCCATGAACATTTGCATGTCATTAGACATTGCCTTAACAGTTTCTTGTTCATCGCTTTCCTTTACAACCGGACGGTAGTTTACCGAAAGGTAATATACGGAACAAGTAAATTGGACGTGTTGCTTTCCTAATACAAGGTTAGCAAGTGGGTGACACAAAACCATAAGTTTTGAGCTAAAATTTTCAAATCTGAAACCCACAAAACCCACAAAACCCACAAAAATATTTTGCAAACACCGGTGAAGGATTATTCCAGAAAACTTGTCTAGGGTAAAATCTAGCATGAATTTTCAAAAGATCAGATGTTTTCATAAAGATCCAATTTCTTAAGGGATCTAAAATTTCATAGTCATGTGGGACTGTAAACCACAACGTTACTATCATTGTTCATACCGCCAAATCGAAATCACTGATGTACAAAGTGTGAAGAATAAAGAAGTGATTCTAGTATTTTTATTTCAATACTATATTACTTGAGGACAAGCAACGCTTAAGTGTGGGAATATTTGATAATGTTAAAAACGAACATATATTTCATTGCATTATCCTTCAAGAAAGACAAGCTTTTAGTTGAAATTGTTCTATTTACAAGTGATATTCGTTTAAATAATAAAAGGTGAAGACAAAAGACAGATTCGACGATTTGAAGACGCAAACGACCAAAAAGCTAAAAAGTACAAGATACAATTCAAATGGTTCAAATTATTGATAAGGAACGTCTAAAAATTATAAGAGTACAAGACGCAAAACGCAAACTAGAAGAAATTAAATCGTACGAAAGGACGTTCGAAAATCCGGAACCGGGACCTGAGTCAACTATCAGCGTGAGACTCAACGGACCTAAAATTACGAGTCAAATAAGCACAAGAATATAATATAATATATATAATTATATAAAATTATATATATTATATTATATATATTATAAAAATCGAGCAGCCCACGTTTTGGAAGCATATATCACCAGGAAAAGGCGGCCATGTGATCGCATGGCCAGGAAGCACAAAATCTATGCGGTCGCATGGGTTACTGTAGCAGCTGACATTCTATAAATTCAGTATTTTTCGGACGAACATACATACCTTTTTCTAATCTATATCTCACTCTCTCTTATATATTTATATTTATAATTTTAATTTTAATTTTAATTTAAGATTAATAATAATAAGGTTATGTTAACGAATGTTTTAAGTTTGTAAATCGAAACTCTGTCCATGTAACGCTCCGCTATTAATACTCATTGTAAGTTATGTTTAAATTATTTTCATTAATGTCTCGTAGCTAAGTTATTATTATGCTTATTTAAATCGAAGTAATCGTGATGTTGGGCTAAATATTAAGATTGGGTAATTGGGCTTTGTACCATAATTGGGGTTTGGACAAAAGACCGACACTTGTAGAAATTAGACTATGGGCTATTAATGGGCTTTATATTAACTAAATGATACCTCATTAATTTAATATAAAGACTTATAATTTGACGTATTTATATGTAACCACATACGCTTGACTGGGTACGGTTGGCGAGATATCTATAAATACTGATAACTATTCATTTGACCGGACACGGTGATGGATTAATAATCAATAGACTCGTTGAAATAGGGGTGGATTACATACAAGGGTAATTGGTGTAATTGTTAGCAAAGTATTAAAACCTTGGATTACACGCAGTCGATAACCCGGTGTATTCATTAAACAAATTATTAAGACCTTGTTACGGTTTAAATCCCCAATTAGTTGGAATATTTGACTTCGGACATAAGGTTAATTCAACGAAGAACCTCGCACTTTATAATTATGACTGATGGACTATTATGGACAAAACCGTATGGACATATCGAATAATCCAGGACAAAGGACAATTAACCCATGGTAATAAACTAAAATCAATACGTCGAACATCATTATTACGGAAGTTTAAATAAGCATAATTCCTTTATTTTATATCTCATCACACTTTTATTTACCGTTATTTTATTTATCGCACTTTTTAATTATCGCATTTTTAATTATCATCGTTTACTTTACGCTTTAAAATAAGTTCTATTTACATTTGTTATTTTTGCATTAGGTTTTAATTGCGATTTAAGTTTTAAAATCGACAAACCGGTCATTAAACGGTAAAACCCCCATTTTATAATAAGAATACTACTATATATATATATATATATATATATATATATATATATATATATATATATATATATATATATATATATATATATATATATATATATATATATATATATATATATATTTTTACAATTATAGGTTAAAATAATTATAGCGTTAAACTTATTTACTGTATCCCTGTGGAACGAACCAGACTTACTAAAAACTACACTAATGTACGATTAGGTACACTCCCTATAAGTGTTGTAGCAAGGTTTAGGTATATCCATTCATAAATAAATAAATAACTTGTGTATAATTGTATCGTATTTAATAGTATTTCGTAGTAAATATATAACTATTTCATATACACCTCGCATAACATCATGTACCATGCAAAGTAATGCATACAAAAAAGGAATAATATGAATGAAAAATGGTCAAAATCGAAAGAAGGTAAAATTGAAGGCTTTCGAGGTCTCGTTTCGAAAATATTTGGCACAAACCGCCTACCCTAGTTTGCCAACGGATAGATCCCGAAAAAATACACGATTTGAAAAAAACGGTGACTAAATCGAAGCTATGAGTCAAAAGATACGATAGATCGAACATTTTGGCCGAAGACACAAAACACCAAGCACCACGAACCTTCGGTGGTGTTTGGTGCATGATGATTTTTTGCGGGGAAAGATGTCTTTTTTAGAATCTAGATGACCTCGAATGGCAAGCACGTTCAGAGAGTCTTGCTCGTTCGGCCGTTTTAGGGTGATCTTGAGAATTTCAGTACAATCTGAAACCGGAGGTTATGCGCCGCCAAATGGTACTCCATCAGGCGGCGCATACTAGTGATTTAAAAAAACGTGTTTAATGAAGTGACATTAGATTCAAATTTATACCCTTTTAAACATAATTGCATTGCAAGTGAAATAAAAGGTATTAAAATGATATATACCATGCTAAGTCATGCATACACAAAACTAATAATAAGATATAAATTGAAAACGTTTAAAGAGAACATTAAAAATGAGTAAAATGTCTTTTTTCGGCATCCTGACGACCTCCAATGTCAAACACTATCCTCGAGTCTTGACGTTAGGGTCATTTTAGGGTGATCTCGAGAATTTCAGAACAATCTGAAACCGAAGGTTATGCGCCTCCAAATGGTACTATATCAGGCGGCGCATACTAATGATCTAAAAAAGCGTATTTAATGAAGTGACATTAGATTCAAATTTATATGCGTTATACATATTTACATAGCGAATGAAATAATAGGTCTTAAAACAATATGTACCATGCAAAGTCATGCATACCCAAAAGGAATAATATGAATGAAAAATGGTCAAAATCGAAAAAAGGTAAAATTGAAGGCTTTAAAGGTCTCGTTTCGAAAAATATACGGCAGTTTGCCAATGGATAGATCCCGAAAAAATACACGATTTGAAAAAAATGGTGACTAAATCGGAGCTACGAGTAAAAAGATACGATAGATCGAATATTTTGACCAAACACACAAAACACCAAGCACCACGAACCTTCGGTGGTGTTTGGTGCGTGATGATATTTTGCGGGGAAAGATGTCTTTTTGGAATCTAGACGACCTCGAATGGAAAGCACGTTCAGAGAGTCTTGCTCGTTCGGCCGTTTTAGGGTGATCTTGAGAATTTCAGTACAATCTGAAACCGACGGTTATGCGCCGCCAAATGGTACTCCATCTGGCGGCGCATACTAGTAATTTAAAAAAATGTGTTTAATGAAGTGACATTAGATTCAAATTTATACCCTTTTATACATAATTGCATTGCGAGTGAAATAAAAGGCATTAAAACGATATATACCATGCTAAGTCATGCATACACAAAACTAATAATAAGATATAAATTGAAAACGTTCAAAGAGAACATTAAAAATGAGTAAAATGTCTTTTTTCGGCATCCTGACGACCTCGAATGTCAAGACACTATCCAGGAGTCTTGACGTTAGGGTCATTTTGTGGTGATCTCGAGAATTTCAGCACAATCTGAAACCGAAGGTTATGCGCCGCCAAATGGTACTCCATCTGGTGGCGCATACAAATGATTTAAAAAAGAGTGTTTAATGAAGTGACATTAGATTCAAATTTATATGCGTTATACATATTTTCATAGCGAATGAAATAATAGGCCTTAAAATAATATGTACCATGCAAAGTCATGCATACACCAAAGGAATAATATGAATGAAAAATGGTCAAAATCGAAAAAAGGTAAAATTTAAAGGCTTTCGAGGTCTCGTTTCGAAAAATATTTGGGACAAACCACCTACGGTAGTTTGCCAACGGATAGATCCCGAAAAATACACGATTTGAAAAAATCGTGACTAAATCGAAGCTACGAGTCAAAAGATACGATAGATCGAACATTTTGGCCAAAGACACAAAACACCAAGCGCCACGAACTTTCGGTGGTGTTTGGTGCGTGATGATATTTTGCGGGGAAAGATGTCTTTTTTAGAATCTAGACGACCTCGAATGGCAAGCACGTTCAGAAAGTCTTGCTCGTTTGGCCGTTTTAGGTTGATTTTGAGAATTTCATTACAATCTGAAACTGGAGGTTATGCGCCGCCAAATGGTACTCCATCTGGCGGCGCATACTAGTGATTAAAAAAACGTGTTTAATGAAGTGACATTAGATTCAAATTTATACCCTTTTACACATAATTGCATTGCGAGTGAAATAAAAGGCGTTAAAACGATATATACCATGCTATGTCATGCATACACAAAACTAATAATAAGATATAAATTGAAAACATTCAAAGAGAACATTAAAAATGAGTAAAATGTCTTTTTTCGGGATCCTGACGACCTCGAATGTCAAACACAATCCATGAGTCTTGACGTTAGGATCGTTTTAGGGTGCTCTCGAGAATTTCAGCACAATCTGAAACCGAAGGTTATGCGCCGCCAGATGGTACTCCATCTGGCGGCGCTTACTAATGATTTAAAAAAGCGTGTTTAATGAAGTGACATTAGATTCAAATTTATATGCGTTATACATATTTACATAGCGAATGAAATAATAGGCCTTAAAACAATAATTACCATGCAAAATCAATCATACAAAAAAGGAATAATATAAATGAAAAATGGTCAAAAAAAAAAAAGGTAAAATTGTAGGCTTTCGAGGTCTCGTTTCGAAAAATATTTGGGACAAACTGCCTACGGCAGTTTGCCAATGGATAGATCCCGAAAAAATACACCATTTGAAAAAAACGGTGACTAAATCGGAGCTACGAGTCAAAAGACATGATAGATCGAATATTTTGGCCAAAGACACAAAACACCAAGCACCACGAACCTTCGGTGGTGTTTGGTGCGTGATGATATTTTGCGGGGAAAGATGTCTTTTTTGGAATCTAGACAACCTCGAATGGCAAGCACGTTCAGAGAGTCTTGCTTGTTCGGCCGTTTTAGGGTGATCTTGAGAATTTCAGTACAATATGAAAACGAAGGTTATGCGCCGCCAAATTGTACTCCATCTGGCGGCGCATACTAGTGATTTAAAAAAACATGTTTAATGAAGTGACATTAGATTCAAATTTATACCCTTTTATACATAATTGCATTGCGAGTGAAATAAAAGGCATTAAAATGATATATACCATGCTATGTCATGCATACACAAAACTAATAATAAGATATAAATTGAAAACGTTCAAAGAGAACATTAAAAATGAGTAAAATGTCTTTTTTCGGCATCCTGACGACCTCGAATGTCAAGACACTCTCTAGGAGTCTTGACGTTAGGGTCGTTTTAGGGTGATTTTGAGAATTTCAACACAATCTGAAACCGAAAGTTATGCGCCGCCAAATGGTACTCCATCTGGCGGCTCATACTAATGATTTAAAAAAGCGTGTTTAATGAAGTGACATTAGATTCAAATTTCTATGCGTTATACATATTTACATAGCGAATGAAATAATAGGCCTTAAAACAATATGTACCATGCAAAGTAATGCATACAAAAAAGGAATAATATGAATGAAGAATGGTCAAAATCGAAAAAAGGTAAAATTGAAGGCTTTCGAGGTCTCGTTTCGAAAATAATTGGGACAAACTGCCTACCCTAGTTTGCCAACAAATAGATCCCGAAAAAATACATGATTTGGAAAAAAACGGTGACTAAATCAGAACTACGAGTCAAAAGATACGATAGATCGAACATTTTGGCCGAAGACACAAAACACCAAGCACCACGAACCTTCGGTGGTGTTTGGTGTGTCATGATATTTTGCGGGGAAAGATGTTTTTTTGGAATCTAGACGACCTCGAATGGCAAGCACGTTCAGAGAGTCTTGCTCGTTCAGCCGTTTTAGGGTGATCTTGAGAATTTCAGTACAATCTGAAACCGACGGTTATGCGCCGCCAAATGGTACTCCATCTGGCGGCGCATACTAGTGATTTAAAAAAATGTGTTTAATGAAATGACATTAGATTCAAATTTATACCCTTTTATACATAATTGCATTGCGAGTGAAATAAAAGGCATTAAAATGATATATACCATGCTAAGTCATGCATACACAAAACTAATAATAAGATATAAATTGAAAACGTTCAAAGAGAACATTAAAAATGAGTAAAATGTCTTTTTTCGGCATCCTGACGACCTCGAATGTCAAGACACTATCCAGGAGTCTTGACGTTAGGGTCATTTTGTGGTGATCTCGAGAATTTTAGCACAATCTGAAACCGAAGGTTATGCGCCGCCAAATGGTACTCCATCTGGTGGCGCATACAAATGATTTAAAAAAGAGTGTTTAATGAAGTGACATTAGATTCAAATTTATATGCGTTATACATATTTACATAGCGAATGAAATAATAGGCCTTAAAATAATATGTACCATGCAAAGTCGTGCATACACCAAAGGAATAATATGAATGAAAAATGGTCAAAATCGAAAAAAGGTAAAATTTAAAGGCTTTCGAGGTCTCGTTTCGAAAAATATTTGGGACAAACTGAAATGTCCCGTTCTTATTGATTAAAAACGTTCCATATTAATTGATTTGGTTGCGAGGTTTTGACCTCTATATGAGATGTTTTTCAAAGACTGCATTCATTTTTAAAACAAACCATAACCTTTATTTCATCAATAAAGGTTTAAAAAGCTTTACGTAGATTATCAAATAATGATAATCTAAAATATCCTGTTTACACACGACCATTACATAATGGTTTACAATACAAATATGTTACAACAAAATAAGTTTCTTGAATGCAGTTTTTACACAATATCATACAAGCATGGACTCCAAATCTCGTCCTTATTTAAGTATGCGACAGCGGAAGCTCTTAATAATCACCTGAGAATAAACATGCTTAAAACGTCAACAAAAATGTTGGTGAGTTATAGGTTTAACCTATATATATCAAATCATAATAATAGACCACAAGATTTCATATTTCAATACACATCCCATACATAGAGATAAAAATCATTCATATGGTGAACACCTGGTAACCGACATTAACAAGATGCATATATAAGAATATCCCCATCATTCCGGGACACCCTTCGGATATGATATAAATTTCGAAGTACTAAAGCATCCGGTACTTTGGATGGGGTTTGTTAGGCCCAATAGATCTATCTTTAGGATTCGCGTCAATTAGGGTGTCTGTTCCCTAATTCTTAGATTACCAGACTTAATAAAAAGGGGCATATTCGATTTCGATAATTCAACCATAGAATGTAGTTTCACGTACTTGTGTCTATTTTGTAAATTATTTATAAAACCTGCATGTATTCTCATTCCAAAAATATTAGATTTTAAAAGTGGGACTATAACTCACTTTCACAGATTTTTACTTCGTAAATTTTAGCTACGTAAATTTTATAACAAATCTATACTAACCATAACTTAACTAACTTATATTGTATTATACATGTATTCTAACATATATTATGTAATCTTGATAGACCATAGACACGTATACAATGTTTTGACATATCATATCGACGTCATCTGTAACGACCCGGAAATTTCCAACCAAACTTAAACCTTAAACTCTATATATTTCTGACACGATAAGCAAAAACCTTATTGTTGAGTCTAGAATGTCTGAAAATCTATATTCGGATAATCAATTACCCTTTGACCAAGCCTGACGATTCACGAATAATCGATTTGTAAATAAATATGTATGTATATATATATATATATATATATATATATATATATATATATATATATATATATATATATATATATATATATATATATATATATATATATATATATATATATATATATAATAATTTGAAATTATAGAATATAATTAAATATGAAATAAATCAATTAAGTGTAATTTAAAAATGAAATCATATATAAGAAGTATAAAATTATATAATTATCAAATGATACATAATTTATAATAGGTAATATTGAAATATTGAATTTAATTACAAGTTACAATATGATTATTATGTTATTTTATTTATGTACTAATATTTGCAGTAATATCAAGTATTGTTAAAATTATTATATATGACATATGGATATAGAAATAGATACATTTAATTTAATATAACATTTTTTTTATAAAAGTATTAGTTACCATTTATTAATATTATCATAATTATAAATTACAATTATGATTATTATCATTATCATTTATTATCATTACTAATATTATTATTAAGTGTATTATTATTAATAAATATTATCATTAGTATTATTATAAGTATTACTATTACTAATAATATTATAAATATTACTTATTTACATTAATTATAAAATTTATGAAATCCATTGATTAAAAATTAAGTAATTTAATCTAAAAATATATTTTTAATATAATATCATATTTAATGTATAAATAAATTATTTGTATTTATGATTTATAAACAAAAAGAAACTTGTAAATTATATCAAGAGTCAAATTGGTATCTGTATCTGTCAAAACTGTTTTGCCCGTGATACTAGACTCCAAAAATCGACACTATAATCAGCAATATATATCTAATACGTGCTGTGATTGAATTAGAAGGGATATATTCATTTTTTTTATACGTGTACCTCTGTTCCAATTATTCAAGTCGTAAACCCTATAACTGAATCAATATCCAAAAATTTACGAATGCAGAGTTACTAGGATTAGTCTAAACGAATTTCTTGTCTAATTTCAGAATCCAATTTCTTAAACTAAGATTGAATTTCGAGGTCAAAATTTATTTATAAAAAAAAATCAATTGTGGTGTTCATCACGAAATTGGAATTGATTTTTAATGTTTCTATTATAATTAAGAGTCCAGAAAGTTTTTAACGAGGATTTAGAACCTTTGTTATGTTGAATGTATGATCTAAAATGGTGTGAATTTTCGAATTGCACTTTGAGTTCATCATCGAGTTTTTATGGCTGCTGGGTTTATTTTTTTTTAAATTTTTTTTTATTTATTCGATTTATTCAAATCACCCAGCACAGAACGTTTTCGTTATTGGTCTTAACTTAAATTCTGATTCTATTGTTATTGATTAGTACCACGACTGGTTCGAATATATGGGAAGAAGAAGAAACAGAAAAACAGTTTAAAATAAATAAAATCACGAAATAAAACAGAAAAGCTGAGCTAGTGTGATGGTCGTGTGTGTTGGCTTGTAAACGAGGGGTCTCGGGTTCGAGACCTTGCTGGGTCATTTCTTTTTGCTCCAAAGTTTTGAGGTAGTTTTATATCATTAAGATTATTATTATAATTATTATTATGATTATGATTATTAATAACATTATGGTTAAGTATTATTATTATAATTAACATTATTAGTATTAAGATAAGTATTGTAAATTATTATTATTATTATTTGTATTACCATACTTGTTATTATTAAATTTAACATTAATATTAAAGTATCAATTTTGTTAATAAAATTATCATATTAAAAAAATATTATTTTTGTTATTAAAACTATCAATTTTATTAGTATTATTAATATTATCATTATTAATATTATTATCATTGTTATTATCATTAACATAATTATTATTAATATTATTTTATCATTATTATTATTATCATGGTATTATTATTACTACAAATGAACTAAAAATTATTATCAAAATTATTAATACCATTAGTAGATAAAGATATTATTAACCTCAATATATAATTTGTTCGACTATAATTGTGTGTGTTAATATATATATATACAAATGATATAGGTTCATGAATCCGAGGCCAACCCTACACTTGTTCAATGATGTTAAATGTATTTTTACTACAAAATACATTAGGTGAGTATATAGTTCCCTTTTAAACTCTAAATATTTTTGGGCTGAGAATACATGCGTTTTTTTTTTATAAATGACTTACGTTATGGACACAAGTGATCAAAAATATATTCTACGTTGAGTTGTACCACTGGCATACTTCCCTGTAGCTTGGTAACTAATATTTACAGCGGTATTGTAAACGCGAATCCTGTTGATAGATCTATCGGGCCTGACAACCCCAACCGGACTGGACGACCAGTATTCAACGGTTGCACAGTACTTCGTTTCGTGACTACACTTGGTACAGTGTAGTAAGATTTCATAATAAAGGGAATATGCGACGTGATTAAATGTTAAGTATGGTTACCAAGTGCTCAACCACTTAGAATATATTTTATTAAAATGTTTATATATGAAATCTTGTGTTCCATTGTTATAACGCTGCTAGCATCAAACCTATATATCTCACCAACTTTATGTTGACTTTTTAAAGCATGTTATTCTCAGGTATGAATTAAGTCTTCCGCTGTGCATTAGCTCATATTAAGGACATTACTTGGAGTCGATCATCGCGATGGGACCAACTGTTGATGATATCGTCCGGGAGGATAAGGACGGGTCTTTACAGGTGGTATCAGAGCGTTGGTCTTAGTGAACCAGGTCACCCATTAGTGTGTCTAACTGGTGGTTGTTAGGATACATTAGTGAGACTGGACTTTGACCGTGTCTGCTTGTCAAAAAGTTTTGCTTATCACATTAGTCGGAAATCATCTGCTTATCATCTTTAGGGAATTGCCTGCTTAGCATTCTTAAGCCTAGACACGTCTTACTGCATTTAGTGCATCGATAGTGTATAGACGAAATTCATATCTTAGCGCATCCTAGATTTGCCTGATACACGCCGTAAATTTCTTTGAAGACTACGAAATCTTTGGTAATATATATAGATATTCTATATAGTTAGAATATCATACGACATCCGGAAATCATTTCACATTGAAGAACCTTTCCATCCACTAAATTACTCTTTTGGCGATAAACCTGAAACACTTACCGACGAACCTGTTCGAGAAACCATTTCTTTTCTCCTTTTTACGGATATCTCATCATAATTATATACCATCTCATATTCCGAATTTTATACATCCGCTCGCTTCAATCGCCAATCAATCCGGTGTACAAGTATAAGTTAATAAACTTCGCGTTTGTGTGACAGCAATGGAAAATATGGTGTGACGGTTACAAACACCAGCAGCAGCCACAGTCGCGTCATAAACCACAACGTCATAAACTATACCATGAGTATAGTCACCGTTCTACGTATCGTTCCATCTACTAAATTTTCGTTCGACATCGATTACCTTCGCCTTACGTCCTACCTCATTTACTTCCGTTTAACATGACAACTACGTAATCTCTAATGTTCAGAGATCATGAAATCAAGTGCCAACAGTAAATCAAATGAGTATAATATTTTCTTTACTCATTAAATCCATAATTACATCCGATGAAAATATATATGCAAGTATATTTTCATAAAGATTGTAAGTAAAAATTTCTTTCGTACAAACTGTTAATGATGAAAATATTTTAACGGGTGGGTAGCACCCGAGGAATATTTAGAATTCACATTAATAAGTACACTGTACATTCTTTGAATCTGATTCAACGGTCATCTATTATTTTACTCGCAACCACCGGTATTCGTATCCGCTCATCCCAGAATAACCATTCTCATTTCATATTCGGATTTTGACTTATCAGAATCCAACAAGTGGCATAATGAAGAAAACATTGGATATATTAAAATTGTTAGAAACACACGATTTAACTAATTGAAAATCTATTAAGGATTTCACGCTAACTGTTCCGGCTAACTGTTCCCAGCTAACTGATTAACATTTAATTTATCGCAATTTATATTCTCGCAATTTACATTCTCGCAATTTACATTTCCGCAATTTACATTCCCGCAATTTTAATTTCCGCACTGTACTACTGTCGGGACACATGTACGCAACACGTCGGATTAATTCTGAGACAACACCGGTGCATGGGTCATGATATACAATTATTTATTTTACGCACTTTATATAACGGGACACGTATACAAGGTTTCGATTTATCATATCGACCCATCTATATATATAGTTTGAGTTGTGATCAATACCGAGACCGGTACACGGGTCACGATACGTATTATTTAATTCGAATATTATATATTAAATTATATGTGAATCATTGAACCATCGGACTATTGGACTGCTAAATTTGGACAATTAAAATGAATTAAATTAAAATATTGATTATAACATATGAAACTAAATAATTCTTCAAGCTTGCCACTTGATTTCATTCTAAACCTCATTTGTACCTCGACAATTACAATTCGCGTTCAAACCTTTCATGATTCTTGAAAACACCTCGATCGAGAAGTTGAACTCGCCGCACCTCGTTTACGGAAGGAAGATTTATGCATATAGTTATACACCTGAAAACTCTCGAAAACCGAGTCAACAGTTAACACGTAGCAGTGATAATTCCTTTGGTGTTATTATTACCCAAAATAACTTTGTAATCCCTTTCCAAAATTAGCCAATTTTATCACAGCTTCAACAAGTTAACTTCGACTTCTCAGAAAGGTTAGTCTCGATATATACGTTATTCTTGCGCAGTCGCTACCAGAAAACCCTTTTATATTCCACCATACTACCATAAGCGTTTAATCATCTAAAAACACAATTCGCTCAAAAACACCTCGGATTGATAACCGACGATTCAGTTATGGCTGCATTAAATGCAGAGGAAACAGTAAATTCATAGATAGCCTAAATAGCCAAAAGTTTGATGATAAAGAAGGGAGTGTTAGGAACGCTCGATAGAAAATTTGGTACGAAAAAAAAAAAAAAAAAAAAAAAAAAAAAAAAAAAAAAAAAAAAAAACGGTTTGAGCTAACCGTGAAGGAAACAAAGAACAAATACAAGGACTGAACCTGTCTTCAAAGAATCCAAACGATTCAGTGCCTCCTGAAACCGTTAGTATGAACCCTACTCCTTATTCTAAACTTTTTCAGATGATATTATTCATCATCATCTTATCTTAGATATTATAAGATATCTTCATATTTTCCGCTATACATATTCTCCATAATTCTAAAGATATTTTCACAGCTATTCCTATCTGCAATCATCTATCTCCCCGTAATATCTGCGTTACAACATAAAAGAAACTGTGTTAGTTTCTAAATTCTGAAATCTTCAAGTTTAAAATATGAATGTTTTGAAGCAGTATTGGGAACTGATGCGTGAATTAGTATAATATAATGAAACTTGATCAACTTCATTATATTACAGTAAGTCATGTTAAGTTTCTAATGGAATGTGATGATTCACAGTACCATCATCATATGCCATGTTACACGGCTCTTACATTCTATCCAATCTCTAAACATATCAAAAAAAAATATATTCTCTTGATGATTCGGTCTTTTCCAAGATATTCTGGCAATTTGACAAATAAAAATCGTGTTATTACCATTTCCTTCTAAGAGCATTAGCTATGTTCATTCCGAATTTTATACCTACGAATTTCGAACTATTGATCGCTTGACTCAAGGACGGGAAGAAGAAACGAAGGGACAAAGTCCCAAAATAGAAATTGGGGTATAGATTACAGCAAATAGGAGAGAGTATTAACTATGGATGACAATGATTATGGAAAACAGAAGCAGGAGCATCGAAATATAAGGAAAGATATCAAACCCAATAACCACCCAGAAACTACAAACCGTGTGTATCAATACGTATGGCGACGTAAAGACACGGGAGAATTAGAAACATTATAATTCCAAGAAAATCATAAAAGTGAATAGATTCTTCTAGCGGTAGATGAAAGAGAAGAATGAAAGATATGAAAGTTAGAAGTATAACAAAAATTAGAACGGGATGAAGCATTTTAAAGGATACCTTAAGGTATGAATTAGAGGAGGAAGAGTAAGAGATGTGAGGTATGGAAGTAAGAAAGGGAAGGAGGTGGATTTATAGTGAAATATCCGACAAAGAAATCGAAACAGATTATCGCATTAAATTAAAGGAGATCATGTTTTCTAAATCATCGAAGAACCAAATCTTATTACATAAAATTTTCTTTAAATCCCTTAAATTCTGGAAATCAATCCTAATCTCGACATCGGTTAAAACAATTCCATATTCACTCATTCCATTCTTTTGGTGATAGCTTCACTCGTGCGCTTCACATGATCGAATCATTTTATCCATATCTTCCAATAATGATAAAACTCTGTTATTACATTATATTCGTCATGAAAACATTCCCATTGTTATCTATGACAACCTCTACCAAATTTCGGGGACGAAATTTCTTTAACGGGTGGGTACTGTAACGACCCGGAAATTTCCAACCAAACTTAAACCTTAAACTCTATATATTTCTGACACGATAAGCAAAAACCTTATTGTTGAGTCTAGAATGTCTGAAAATCTATATTCGGATAATCAATTACCCTTTGACCAAGCCTGACGATTCACGAATAATCGATTTGTAAATAAATATGTATGTATATATATATATATATATATATATATATATATAATAATTTGAAATTATAGAATATAATTAAATATGAAATAAATCAATTAAGTGTAATTTAAAAATGAAATCATATATAAGAAGTATAAAATTATATAATTATCAAATGATACATAATTTATAATAGGTAATATTGAAATATTGAATTTAATTACAAGTTACAATATGATTATTATGTTATTTTATTTATGTACTAATATTTGCAGTAATATCAAGTATTGTTAAAATTATTATATATGACATATGGATATAGAAATAGATACATTTAATTTAATATAACATTTTTTTTATAAAAGTATTAGTTACCATTTATTAATATTATCATAATTATAAATTACAATTATGATTATTATCATTATCATTTATTATCATTACTAATATTATTATTAAGTGTATTATTATTAATAAATATTATCATTAGTATTATTATAAGTATTACTATTACTAATAATATTATAAATATTACTTATTTACATTAATTATAAAATTTATGAAATCCATTGATTAAAAATTAAGTAATTTAATCTAAAAATATATTTTTAATATAATATCATATTTAATGTATAAATAAATTATTTGTATTTATGATTTATAAACAAAAAGAAACTTGTAAATTATATCAAGAGTCAAATTGGTATCTGTATCTGTCAAAACTGTTTTGCCCGTGATACTAGACTCCAAAAATCGACACTATAATCAGCAATATATATCTAATACGTGCTGTGATTGAATTAGAAGGGATATATTCATTTTTTTTTATACGTGTACCTCTGTTCCAATTATTCAAGTCGTAAACCCTATAACTGAATCAATATCCAAAAATTTACGAATGCAGAGTTACTAGGATTAGTCTAAACGAATTTCTTGTCTAATTTCAGAATCCAATTTCTTAAACTAAGATTGAATTTCGAGGTCAAAATTTATTTATAAAAAAAAATCAATTGTGGTGTTCATCACGAAATTGGAATTGATTTTTAATGTTTCTATTATAATTAAGAGTCCAGAAAGTTTTTAACGAGAATTTAGAACCTTTGTTATGTTGAATGTATGATCTAAAATGGTGTGAATTTTCGAATTGCACTTTGAGTTCATCATCGAGTTTTTATGGCTGCTGGGTTTATTTTTTTTTTAAATTTTTTTTATTTATTCGATTTATTCAAATCACCCAGCACAGAACGTTTTCGTTATTGGTCTTAACTTAAATTCTGATTCTATTGTTATTGATTAGTACCACGACTGGTTCGAATATATGGGAAGAAGAAGAAACAGAAAAACAGTTTAAAATAAATAAAATCACGAAATAAAACAGAAAAGCTGAGCTAGTGTGATGGTCGTGTGTGTTGGCTTGTAAACGAGGGGTCTCGGGTTCGAGACCTTGCTGGGTCATTTCTTTTTGCTCCAAAGTTTTGAGGTAGTTTTATATCATTAAGATTATTATTATAATTATTATTATGATTATGATTATTAATAACATTATGGTTAAGTATTATTATTATAATTAACATTATTAGTATTAAGATAAGTATTGTAAATTATTATTATTATTATTTGTATTACCATACTTGTTATTATTAAATTTAACATTAATATTAAAGTATCAATTTTGTTAATAAAATTATCATATTAAAAAAATATTATTTTTGTTATTAAAACTATCAATTTTATTAGTATTATTAATATTATCATTATTAATATTATTATCATTGTTATTATCATTAACATAATTATTATTAATATTATTTTATCATTATTATTATTATCATGGTATTATTATTACTACAAATGAACTAAAAATTATTATCAAAATTATTAATACCATTAGTAGATAAAGATATTATTAACCTCAATATATAATTTGTTCGACTATAATTGTGTGTGTTAATATATATATATACAAATGATATAGGTTCATGAATCCGAGGCCAACCCTACACTTGTTCAATGATGTTAAATGTATTTTTACTACAAAATACATTAGGTGAGTATATAGTTCCCTTTTAAACTCTAAATATTTTTGGGCTGAGAATACATGCGCTTTTTTTTTATAAATGACTTACGTTATGGACACAAGTGATCAAAAATATATTCTACGTTGAGTTGTACCACTGGCATACTTCCCTGTAGCTTGGTAACTAATATTTACAGCGGTATTGTAAACGCGAATCCTGTTGATAGATCTATCGGGCCTGACAACCCCAACCGGACTGGACGACCAGTATTCAACGGTTGCACAGTACTTCGTTTCGTGACTACACTTGGTACAGTGTAGTAAGATTTCATAATAAAGGGAATATGCGACGTGATTAAATGTTAAGTATGGTTACCAAGTGCTCAACCACTTAGAATATATTTTATTAAAATGTTTATATATGAAATCTTGTGTTCCATTGTTATAACGCTGCTAGCATCAAACCTATATATCTCACCAACTTTATGTTGACTTTTTAAAGCATGTTATTCTCAGGTATGAATTAAGTCTTCCGCTGTGCATTAGCTCATATTAAGGACATTACTTGGAGTCGATCATCGCGATGGGACCAACTGTTGATGATATCGTCCGGGAGGATAAGGACGGGTCTTTACATCATCTATATATATTATTTGGAATAACCATAGACACTCTATATGCGGTAATGCTCGAGTTAGCTATACAGGGTTGAGGTTGATTCTAAAATAATATATATACCTTGGTTGTGATCGAGTCTGAGACTTGTATACACTGGGTCATGGATTGATTCGAGATAATATATTGATTTATTTATGTACTACTAACTGTGGACTACTAATTGTGGACTACTAACGTTAGACTGCTAACTTAACAACTTAAAATGTCAACACGTAATAAAAATGTTGTGAATATATTTCGATCATTCTTTGATATATATATATGTATATATTTGTTATAGGTTCGTGAATCGACCCGTGGCCAAGTCTTATTTTTCAACAAAGTGAAAATCTGTGAAAGTGAGTATATAGTCCCATTTCTAAACTCTAAAAATATTTTGGGATGAGAATACATGCATTTTATGTTTTACGCCATGGACACAAGTACTTAAAATATATTCTACGTTGAGTTGTACCACACTGCATATCTTCCCTAATAGCTTGGTAACTAATATTTACATGTTGTAAGAACATGTAAGCGCAAATCCTATTGATAGATCTATCAGGTTTGACAACCCCAACCAGGCTAGTCGCTCTAGTATCGTAAACGGTTGCATAGTACTTCGTTTTTACTACACTTGGTACAGTGTAGGGAGATTTCAAAATAAAGGCAATATGCTACATTTAGGGTTAAGTATGATTACCGAAGCGCTCAACAACTTATAGAATATCTTTATTGAAATATTTATAACTATGAAATCTTGTGGTCTATATTTATATCAATGCTAGCTTTAAACCTGTATATCTCACCAACCTTTGTGTTGACTGTTTAAGCATGTTTATTCTCAGGTCCTTAAGAAAGTCTTCCGCTGTTGCTTTATCTGAGCAAGTTGTGCATGGAGTCTCATGCTTTTGTTTAAATGAAGTATTGCATTCAATAAAACCTTTGTCATGTATTATATTCGACTGTTATGTCACGTGTGTAGTATTTGGAAATCGATGTATTATGGGGATTATTTCTTAAATAATCACCCACTTGTTTAAAACATGCATTATATATAATAATAGTGTGCTTTTTATGAAACGAATGCAATATTTTCAAAAACGTATCATATAGAGGTCAAATACCTAGCTATGGAACCAATGAATAACGTACCACGTTTATAGTAATATGGACGAGTTGTTTCATGTACCATGCAAAGTCATGCATACACAAAAGGAATAATATGAATGAAAAATGGTCAAACTCGAAAAAAGGTAAAATTGAAGGCTTTCGAGGTCTCGTTTCAAAAAATATTTGGGACAAACTGAAATGTCCCGTTCTTATTGATTAAAAACGTTCCATATTAATTGATTTCGTTGCGAGGTTTTGACCTCTATATGAGATGTTTTTCAAAGACTGCATTCATTTTTAAAACAAACCATAACCTTTATTTCATCAATAAAGGTTTAAAAAGCTTTACGTAGATTATCAAATAATGATAATCTAAAATATCCTGTTTACACACGACCATTACATAATGGTTTACAATACAAATATGTTACAACAAAATAAGTTTCTTGAATGCAGTTTTTACACAATATCATACAAGCATGGACTCCAAATCTCGTCCTTATTTAAGTATGCGACAGCGGAAGCTCTTAATAATCACCTGAGAATAAACATGCTTAAAACGTCAACAAAAATGTTGGTGAGTTATAGGTTTAACCTATATATATCAAATCATAATAATAGACCACAAGATTTCATATTTCAATACACATCCCATACATAGAGATAAAAATCATTCATATGGTGAACACCTGGTAACCGACATTAACAAGATGCATATATAAGAATATCCCCATCATTCCGGGACACCCTTCGGATATGATATAAATTTCGAAGTACTAAAGCATCCGGTACTTTGGATGGGGTTTGTTAGGCCCAATAGATCTATCTTTAGGATTCGCGTCAATTAGGGTGTCTGTTCCCTAATTCTTAGATTACCAGACTTAATAAAAAGGGGCATATTCGATTTCGATAATTCAACCATAGAATGTAGTTTCACGTACTTGTGTCTATTTTGTAAATCATTTATAAAACCTGCATGTATTCTCATCCCAAAAATATTAGATTTTAAAAGTGGGACTATAACTCACTTTCACGGATTTTTACTTCGTCGGGAAGTAAGACTTGGCCACTGGTTGATTCACGAACCTATAACAATATATACATATATATCAAAGTATGTTCAAAATATATTTACAACACTTTTAATATATTTTGATGTTTTAAGTTTATTAAGTCAGATGTCCTCGTTAGTAACTGATGTCAAAGTTAAGGGGTATAAATTACTATTAAATTTTTGCAGGAAATACTATTAAATACGATACAATTTTACACAAGATATTTATTTATTTATAGAATGGATATACTTAAACCTTGCTACAACACTTATAGGAAGTGTACCTAATCGTACAGTAGTGTAGTTTTTAGTAAGTCCGGTTCGTTCCACAGGGAATCTTTTTTTAAACAAAGCTCAACGCTATATTAGTTTACTTTTATAAAAATACAAACATATATATAAGTAATATTATTATTATAAAGGGGGGTTTTTACCGTTTAATGACCGGTTTGTCGATTTTAAAACTTTAGTCGCAGTTAAAACCAAATGTAAAATAATAAATAAATACAAGACTTAATTTTAAGCCTAAAGTAAATAACGATAATGAAATTGCGAATAATAAAAGTGCGATAAAATAAACTTGCAATAATTAAAAAGGACGATAAATAAAAGTGCGATAATTAGAAGTGCAATTAAATATAAAATAAAGAAAATTAAATATGAAATAAAAGAATTATGCTTATTTAAACTTCCGTAATCATGATGTTTGACGTGTTGATTTTAGTTTTATGCCCATGGGTTTATTGTCCTTTGTCCTGGATTATTTAATATGTCCATACGGATTTGTCCATAATAGTCCATCAGTCATAAATATAAAGAGCGAAAGCCTTCGTCAAATTATTCTTATTCCCGAAGTCAAATATTCCAATTAATTGGGGATTCAAATTGTAACAAGGTTTTAATACTTTGTTTAATGAATACACCAGGTTATCGACTGCGTGTAAACCAAGGTTTTACTACTTTGTTAACAATTACACCAATTACCCTTGAATGTAATTCACCCCTGTTTCAACAAGTTTATTAACTATTAATCCGGTTCCGTATCCGGTAAAATGAATAATTATTGGTATTTATAGATATCCCGCCCACCGTACCCAGTCAAGCGTATGTGGTTATATATAAATACGTCGAATTATAAGTTTGTATATTAAATTAACAAGGTATTGTTTAGTTAATATAAAACCCATTAATAGCTCATAGTCTAATTTCCACAAGTGTCGTTCTTTTGTCCAAACCCCAATTATGGTACAAAGCCCAATTACCCAATTTTAGTAATTAGCCCAACATCATGATTACTTCGGATTAAATAAGCATAATAATAACTTAGCTACGAGACATTAATATAAAAAGGCTGAACATAACTTACAATGATTAAAAATAGCGTAGCGTTACACGGACAGAATTTCGACTTACACCCTTACAACATTCGCTAACATACCCTTATTATTAGAATTATAATTAAAATATAAATTATATATATATATATATTTTACGTATGAGGAGAAGAAGAAAAAAGATGATGTTTTACGATCAGAATGCGCGAGCTTTATAGGGGGTTTCTGAATTTGGGGCTCCGCGACTCGCGGCCTTTTTGGCCTTCAAACTCCGCGAGTCGCGGAGTTTGAAATTACAGCTCAGATACTTTGGAGTCTTTCTTGCCGACGGATTTATAAATATATATAATATATTAAATAATTATAAGAATTATTTAAATATTATATTATATTTATGTGCATAGTTGATTTGTAATTTTTAGTCCGTTGCGTCGAGCGTTGAGAGTTGACTCATGTCCCGGTTCCGGATTTTCGAACGTCCTTGCGTACAATTTAATATCTTGTACTTTGCGTTTTGAATCTTGTACTCTTGTAATTTCGAGACGTTTCTTATCAATAATTGGAACCTTTTTGATTGTCTTTTGTACTTTTGAGCTTTTTGGTCGTTTGCGTCTTCAATTCGTCGAATCTGTCTTTTGTCTTCACCTTTTATTATTTAAACGAATATCACTTGTAAATAGAACAATTTCAACTAAAAGCTTGTCTTTCTTAAGGAATAATGCTATGAATTATATGTTCGTTTTTAGCATTATCAAATATTCCCACACTTGAGCGTTGCTTGTCCTCAAGCAATATCGTCTTTGAAATACTAGAATCACTTCTTTATTCTTCACACTTTGTACATCAGTGATTTCTTTATGGCGGTATAAACAATGGTAGTAACGATATGGTTTACAGTCCCACATGACTATAAAAATTTAGATCCATTAAGGAAATTGGATCTTTATGAAAACATTTGATCTTTTGAAAATTAAATCTAGTTTTTACCCAAGATAAGTTTTTCGGAATAACCCTTTACCGGTGTTTGCAAAATATTTTTTATGTGGGTTTGGTGGGTTTCAGATTTGAAAATTTTAGTTCAAAACTTATGGTTTTGTGTTACCCACTTGCTAACCTTGTATTTGGAAAGCAACACGTCCAGTTTACTTGTCCCGTATATTACCTTTCGGTAAACTACCGTCCGGTTGTAAAGGAAAGCGTTGAACAAGCAACTGTTAAGGCAATGTCCCCTGACATGCTTTTAATTATGGTTTATAACGTGTCAGATGCAATTACTATCCTTGGTAGGAGCAATAGTAAAGCTCACCCTTATAATTTTTCGGTATGGCACAAGGTCCTGTCTTTGACCACTATGCAACCACCGTTCTTACGGTTGACACCCGATTTAGTTCAGGTGACCTAATGAATTCCAGGTGAATTCCTAGGATTTTACGTTCAATGGTAATGAACGCATTGAAAATAGGGTTTTCAGAAAAAAAATTGGTTTGTAATTTTGATCAAAATATTTTCTCGTTCAAGCTCGAGTTTAGATATCATTGAATTCCATGAGTTTGTAATTCTCAATCTTTAAGGTCAATCTCAAGGATTGAGTAATATCAGGCTTAAAAGCTGATTTTTGATCTTTTAAGGAGATTATCCTTTCTGGGGATCTGATTCATTAGTCTTATCAAGCTAATTTGCATGGTGCCCCCCATTGTACGAGATAAATCCTTCTCATAGTTAGGATAAATCTGACCACTTGGCGACCCTGTTTAATGCTGAGGTCCGTGGATTTCCTGCTGATTTTAGTGATGACTTTTCTGGATTTTTCGTCAACCTACAGCTGGCCTGGACGACAACTTCATGACCTAAATCAAAAAGCGCGTTTCTTTTTCGGAAGACTTTACTTCCTTTTAATGATGGAATTGATTCATCGTGTAGATCCATCTTTTCTTTTCTTTCATCGGGTAAAACAGTTTAGTTTAGTCCAAAGCAAAAGTATTTTCAGTTATTTGTTACAGATATATGTGACATATGTTTAAGATAACTTGGTAAATTTTCCCACACTTGGCTTTTATTTTCCTTTTTATCGTCCTCTATTCCTTTTTAAATGAATTTTTAACATTTTGGTTTGTTTCTCAATTTATGTCCTTTCCGAGGTAACAATAATTTCGGTGTTAAAACCTAGTTTTATCGTTCATAAATATGTATAAACATGATTTTGAGTTCATTTAATTGAAAATTTTGAAAAATTTTACTAGAATTGGGTAGTTAGTATATAAGACTAGGGCTGTTCTTTTTTTATCAGAGAGCACTAGATTCTAATACAACTACTGCTTTACTAGTATTTTTAATGGTAACCAAGTGTATAAAGTAAAAAATTTTAAAATCCGAAAGAATTTAACCCCTTCCCACACTTAAGATCTTGCAATGCCCTCATTTGCAAGAAATCAGGAATAATTTATTGAGGGTGATTTGTGTGAAAATGATTAAATTTTTACCAAAGTTTCCAAATATATTGGCGTTTGTTTGCTGAATGATAAATGGTGCACATCATTTGTTCATTCCGTCTTGTTGTTATTTCACATATATTTTGCATCTTGTCATCAAAATTAGTTGCTTTTGCTGAACTTAATGCCAGTCTTTGAAAATGCGTTGTTTTACCCTGTTGTGTACATAAGATAAACTGCAAACATATATACATATTTTTGAAGTTTGGTATATTACCCCACATTCAAAAATTATTAAAATCTAAGAATAAAAGTTAGATAATTATAAAAATGATTACAATATTAACAAAAGTATTAAACGTATCAATAATTACAAATTACAAAAAAAAAAAAAAAATAAGTATACTAGGGATGATACTGGTACCAATAGGGGTTCCAGACATAACCATAGGTGCTATAGAATGCTTCGGCAGGGTTATACGTAGGATACGGTGGCTGCATCTCTATAGACCAGGGAGGGAAGATGGGTTTCGGTGTAGGAATATAGTTTCTACCTATATGTTTGCAATGAGCTATGATTTGGTTCTGATGAACTTGCCAATCTTCAAATGCTCTCTGTCTAGCATTTTCGTACTCCTGAGAAGCTATAAACCTTTGCATTTCTTGCATCTCATTCCTCCCTCCTACATTACCTTGCTGTTGGTTTCTCTCAACCTGTGGATGTCTACCATGGTATTGTACTGGGGCGTTATTTCACCTCTTCAAAACTTTCGCACCATGGTATACATTTAAACCTATAGTATCGCGGGGTTCTGGTTCTTCCACTAATAATCCCCCCCGACTTATATCCACACCGAGATATTCACCAATCAAAGTAATAAAAATACCACCTCCTATTATGCTATGCGGTCTCATCCCCCGAACCATAGCTGATAAATAATAACCCACACAATATGGTATACTTATAGCGCTTTGTGGGTCTCGAATACACATATGGTAAAACAAATCCTGTTCATTTACTTTTTCCTTGTTTTTACCCCTTTGTGTAATCGAATTAGATAAAAACCTATGAATCACTCTTAATTCGGCTCTATCTATATCCAAATAAGAGTAATTTCCCCCTTTGAAACGGTGATGGCTTGTCATTTGACTCCACACACCGTGTGTATCAAAATTTTCATCTATCTTTCTACCGTTTAGTATCAACCCTCTACAATCGGCAGATGCTAACTCCTCAGGCGTATATATACGTAAAGCCTGAGCCATGTCCAGTAAAGACATGTGGCGCATCGAACCTCCTAACAAAAATCTAATAAAAGAACGATCGGTTAAATTAGCTACCCGATCATTCAACTCTATACTACACAACAATTCTTCACACCATACTTTATATACAGGTCTACGCATGGTGAATAAACGTACCCAGTCATTAAAAGTAGAATTACCATACCTCTGTACAAGTAATTCCCTAATTGGCCCGGTCAATTCTACAGCTTCTAAGGGTCCCCATTCTATGACCCTCGGTACCTCAACAACCTTAGAATGAAGAGTATGCAAACCCCTTTGATATTTTGGATAATCTATCCAAAGTCTGTCAAATCTCAGGTTCGGGTGCAACTCTTCCAAGTGCATATCAGAAAAGGTCATGACTGGATGCGTTATATCCTGCTTGTAGTAGTTATCCACCTCCTGTTGTTCCGCATTCTCAGCAGGAGCATTGCGGGCTTGGGATGAAGATTCACCCCTTTCAGTCTGCAAAACACATCAAACACAATTTTTATTTGCATCCAAATATGCATTAGTGTCAGCAAAATCATCAATCAAAATAATTACAATGACATGATCAATTTATATCAAACTTAAGCTCATTTTCACATTTTTATCAAATCTACACTTTTTCAAATAAGCATATACGAAAATGCTCGCCAAGTTCATAAGCATTCAACTCAAATAACATATCAAAATAATCATTACTAGCAATTAAACAAGTTTCAAATGGCATTATCTTTCAAAAATCAAGTTCATGAATTTTAGACTTGAAAAAGTCCACTTTAATTCTCAAAATCATGTTTAGGCTCAAAGTTTGGATCATTTAACTACCTAAACATGTTACACTACTTAATTTAACAATAATTCATGACAAAAATCGGCCATAACCTGTTTATATCAAAAAGCCCCAAATTTGCTCAAGAACACAAACCCTAGATTACTCTAAATTTGAAGTTTAAGGCTTCTAATCATGTTAAACAGCATCAATCTAGGTTATACAAGCATAATACATAAACAATTTAATCATAATTACACTAAAAAGCATCAAAATCAAATTGGGGAAAAAATTGCTCAAGAACACCAAATTTCGGATTAAATGGTGTTTAGGTGTAGAAATTTACCGTTTTTCTTGAGTAATTCCTAGATAGCATCCTTCTCAACATGATTTTAGTAAAAGATTTGGTGATTAACGGTTAAAAATTGTGATTTTGAGGGTTTTTTCTCGGGTTTTTTCGTGGGTTTTCGCAGTATTTTTTCTTCTTTGGGTTTTGTGTGGACTGAGCTGTTTCAGCTCTTATTTTTTTCTGTAATCCGACCCCTCCGCGACTCGCGGTGAATTACTCTTCAAACTCCGCGAGTCGCGGAGTTTGCTATTTTTTTTTATATAATCATTAACTTATAAAACAATTAAGTACTTAATTTTAAAATTTTGTTTCCCTTGTTATTTAGGACGAGGTCGTTTCGGATCGATGTCCTAGTCCGTCCCTCGACAAAATTTTAAAATTTGTCTTTTTGTAGCGATTGTTTTAAAAGCTAAGATTTTTGGGTTTTTTTAATGTTTTTGGCATACTTTAATTCAATAAGATTAAAAATAATGATAATAAAAGTTCTCGTCCCTCCCTCGGGTAAAGCAATTTCGGTTCAAAGACCTAGTCTTCAACTCACGACGAATTTTAAAAATCATATTTTTAACTTAATGAGATAAAGTAAATTTTTGTTTTTAAATTCACACAACTTAAATATAAAATTCAAAATTAATATTAAAAATTCACACCAAACTTAAAATTTGAAATGCATAAAATTAAAAATTTATATTTTAAAAATTAAAAATTCACACCAAACTTAATTTAAAAATTCATATTATAAATTCACACCAAACTTATATTAATTTTTCAAATATTTACAATTTTAAAAATATTGTTTTTACAAAGTTTACAATATTAATTTAAGATTTAAATATTAATTTTAAAAACATGGTAAAAATAAAATTAAAAATCTTTTTGTCTTTTTATCCCACTTTAATCAATCAAATATTATCAAAAATATGCGCCCCTCTTTTCGGTAAAGTAATTTCGGTTCCAAGACCTAATTTAACTCATGACGAATTTTTGAAATATTTTGGGTTGATTGTTTAAAGATATTTATACCTTAAGAATAAACGTTAAATTTCGCAGTGATGTAATAAATTTTTGAATGATATCAATAATTTCGGTCGCCAAACCTAATTTTATTCAATACCAATTTAATACTTTTTAGCGAACAAATTAGCGTTTATTATCAAAAGGTTAAAAATAAAAATAAAATAAAAACTGTACAGACATACTTGTGAAGTAGATTTCTTAGTTATATGATCTATCCCATTCATAAGATAGTCGGTTTAATTGGTTTTCCATAGCTACATAGGCGTAACCTCGAGCATTCAGTGTCTTTTCTTCTAAACATATGAACGGTCCGTCTCTGCATAAAGTAACAAATTCGGTATTTGAATAGGTTTGATTATTTGAACATTTACCTCCATGTGACCATTTTCCGCATTTGTGACATCTTTCTAGGTGTCGTGCTCTTCTTTTCGCTGCGGATTTTGATTTTCCTTTACCAAATTGTAACTTATTATCTTTGCATCTGGATTCTTTTCTAACTCCGTCCATTCTTTCTCTGATTACTGATACTAATTCACTTGGTAGTATGTCATTATTACGTTTAGTGATCAAAGCGTGTAGCATTAGACCATGGTTTAGTTCACAGGCAGTCTTCATTTCGTAAAAACCTAAAAAAATAAAAATTCAGAATGGGGGGAGAAGACTAGTTCTTTAGGGTCTGCTAGGGAAAGACCATTTGGGTTCCATTTTCGAGAACTACACGAAAACAGACAATCTAACTCTAACAGAAATACATAAACCCCTTTGATTCTCCCCACACTTAGTTGGCCGTGGTATCGAAATTGTGATTAACATTATTTTCAATTGAATCATCAACAACTTGTATATCTTTGACTTTTACTTCAATCCATTTGTTGATTTCCTCCGTAACTTTCACAAATTCAACTAACATTGCCTTTTCTTTTGACGATAAATTGGATATTAATCGGTTATATAACTTAAAGTTTCCTTTAATCTTAGCATCGTGAATCCGTTTATAAAGTTTCTTCGTTGAACTGTTAAAAATGGATTCATCTAATTTTGTATCATCAACGGCATTCTTTGTGATTGGATCATCATTAAGTGTTTCTTCATCTTCCCCACACTTATGCATTTTTATTGGTCTAACAGTTTTGGTTTGTGGAGATCTAACTTTTCGGTTCACAAAGGTGATCGATGTATCACCATTCCTAAGTGTTATTCTACCTTCTCTTACATCTATGAATGCCTCGGTGGTTGCTAAAAATGGGCGACCTAGAATTAGAGGAATATCAAGGTTTTCCTCCATATTAATCACTATGAAGTTTGCAACAAAGGTCAAACTTCCCACGTTAACAAGTAAATTATCTGCTATTCCAACCGGGTGTTTAATGGTTTGGTCAAATGATTGAACCCCTATTTTGGTTGGTTTTAATTTACCCATGCCTAATCTTTTGTATAAGGAAAGAGGCATAATATTTGCACTTGCTCCTAAATCTGCGAGTCCATTATATACAGCACCATCATTAAGTAAGCAAGAAATGATAAATTCACCCAGGTCTCCTGCTTTAGTAAGTCGAGTTGGTTTGTAAACCTTTTTCGGGTGTTCTTTCCTTGGTTCTTTCATTTCTATTTGAATTTCTTGTTCACATTTTTCTTCGTTTCTTGGAATGGGAGGTTGGTATAGGAATTCTTCTTCATCACTCAAATTTGAATCCTCCCTATATTCCAGTTTTGATTTTTCATATGTTGTTGATAACATATTTATGTTTTCATTTTGAAGGTTTTCTTGGGTGGTGAAATTATGATTAACTTCATTGTCAACTTCCATCGGACCATGTATGTAATGTTTAACTCTGTGACCATTAACTTTAAATTCAATCCCATTTGAATTTATCAATTCTATCGTTCCGTATGGGAAAACTCTTTTGACTATGAATGGTCCAGACCATCTTGATTTCAATTTTCTAGGAAATAGCTTGAATCGTGAATTGAAAAGAAGGACTCTGTCTCCTTCTTTAAATTCTTTTGAACTTCTGATTCTTTTATCATGTCATTTCTTCGTTCTTTCTTTATAGATTAACGAATTATCGTATGCTTCATGTCTTAATTCTTCTAATTCGTTTAGTTGACTTAATCGTAGACGTCCGGCTTCATGTAAATCAAGATTACATGTCTTCAAAGCCCAAAATGCTTTGTGTTCAATTTCTACTGGAAGATGACATGCTTTTCCATAAATAAGTCTAAAAGGTGTGGTTCCAATTGGAGTTTTGTAGGCTGTTCTAAAAGCCCAGAGTGCATCCTCCAATTTAATGGACCATTCCTTCAGATTTGATCCTACGGTTTTCTCTAGAATACGTTTTAAAGCCCGGTTGGTATTTTCAACTTGTCCACTTGTTTGTGGATGATATGCGGTGGAGATTTTATGAGTTACTCCATATCTTTTAAGAACTTTCTCAAGTTGATTATTACAGAAATGAGTACCCCGATCACTTATTAAAGCTTTCGGTGTTCCAAACCTTGCAAAAAGACGTTTTAAAAAGTTGACTACAACTCGTGCATCGTTAGTTGGGAGAGCTTGTGCTTCCGCCCATTTAGATACATAATCAATGGCTACGAGTATATATAGATTATTATGAGATTTTGGAAATGGACCCATAAAGTCAATACCCCAAATGTCAAATACTTCACATACTTGGATGACATTTTGTGGCATTTCATCACGTTGACTTATTTTTCCGGCCCTTTGACATGCATCACAGGATTTGCAAAGAAGGTGTGCGTCTTTGTAAATTGTAGGCCAATAGAATCCAGCTTCATAAACTTTTCTTGCTGTTAGTTGAGGCCCATAATGCCCTCCTGTTGGTCCTGTGTGACAATGGTTTAAAATTTTACTAGCTTCATCTCCAAATACACATCGGCGTATTATTCCATCGGGACAACTTTTAAACAGATGTGGATCTTCCCAGAAATAGTGTTTTATATCACTGAAGAATTTCTTTCGGCTTTGGTACGATAATCCTTTTTCAAGGAATCCACAAACTAAGTAGTTTGCATAGTCTGCAAACCATGGGATTTCTTTATAATCTATCTTCAATAGATATTCATCAGGAAAGTTGTCTTGTATGGCTGATTCATTTAGGACTTCTAACTCAGGATTTTCAAGACGAGAAAGATGATCAGCGGCTAGATTTTCTGCTCCTCTTTTATCTCGGATTTCAATATCAAACTCTTGTAAGAGTAAGATCCAACGGATTAATCTTGGTTTAGCATCTTGTTTTGAAAATAGGTATCTAAGAGCAGAATGGTCGGTATAGACCACCGTTTTTGCTAGAACGAGATATGATCGAAATTTGTCAAAAGCAAAGACAATAGCAAGGAGTTCTTTTTCAGTAGTTGTATAGTTCGTTTGTGCTCCTTGTAACGTCTTACTAGCATAATATATAGGTTGAAATCGTTTTTCAATCCTTTGTCCTAAAACGGCTCCCATTGCAAAATCACTTGCATCGCACATTAGTTCAAATGGTAGATTCCAATTTGGTGTTATCATGATCGGCGCATTAGTGAGTTTTTCTTTAAGAATATTAAAAGATTTGATACACTCATCTGAAAAGATGAATGGAGCATCTTTTTCTAGGAGTTTATTCATAGGAGTGGCAATTTTAGAAAAATCTTTTATGAAACGTCGGTAAAAACCGGCATGCCCTAGAAAACTCCTAACTCCTCTAACATTGGTGGGATGTGGAAGTTTAGCAATTACATCTACTTAAGCTCTATCCACTTCAATTCCTTCTTTTGAAATTTTATGTCCAAGAACGATGCCTTCTTTAACCATGAAATGGCATTTCTCCCAATTAAGTACTAGATTTGATTGTTCGCATCTAATAAGCATTCGTTCAAGATTAACTAGACATGATTTAAATGTATCACCGAAGACTGAAAAGTCATCCATGAATACTTCCATGCATTCTTCTATCATGTCGTGAAAAATCACCATCATACACCTTTGAAAGGTTGCAGGGGTGTTGCAAAGTCCAAATAGCATGCGTTTGTAAGCAAAAGTACCATAAGGGCACGTGAATGTGGTTTTCTCTTGGTCCTCGGGTGCTATTGGAATTTGAAAATATCCGGAAAATCCATCTAGAAAACAATAGTAACTATTTCCGGCTAATCTTTCCAACATTTGATCTATGAAAGGTAAGGGAAAGTGATCTTTTCTGGTGGCGTCATTTAATTTTCTATAATCAATACATACACGCCATCCTGTTACAGTCCTAGTAGGAATAAGCTCATTTTTCTCATTTGTAATGACAGTCATGCCACCCTTCTTAGGTACGCATTGAACTGGGCTTACCCATGGACTATCAGAGATTGGATAAATTAGACCTGCATCTAGCAGTTTAATAATCTCTTTCTTAACTACATCTTGCATATTAGGATTTAGTCTTCGTTGGCGTTGCACATACGTTTTATTACCTTCTTCCATAAGGATTTTATGTGTGCAATACGAAGGACTTATTCCTTTAATATCATGAATCTTCCATGCAAGGGCTGGTTTATGAGCTTTCAACACAGAAATGAGTTGTGATTTCTCATTTTCAGTAAGAGAAGATGATATTATTACAGGTAATTCAGATTCACCATGTAAATAAGCGTATTCCAAATGGTTTGGAAGTGGCTTTAACTCTAATTTCGGAGGTTCTTCTATCGATGATTTATATCGATATCTGTCTTCTTCTTTTAGCATTTGAATTTCTTCTGTTGTTGGTTCATATCCATTAGCTATAAGTGTGGCTAACATTTCAGCTTCATCAATTGGTTCATTACCTTCTCCTAAAGAACATTCTCCTGTTCCTTGTAATTCTGAAAATTCTTCTAATAATTCTGCATGTGCATCTATAGTTTAAATATAATAACATGTATCATCTGCAGATTGCGGTTGTTGCATTGCTCTATCAACTGAAAAGGTAACACTCTCATCTTCTATACTTAGGGTCAATTTCTTACCTAACACGTCTATCATTGCTTTAGCCGTGTTTAAGAATGGTCTTCCTAATATGAGAGGAACTTGAGAATCTTCTTCCATGTCCAGAACAACAAAATCTACTGGAAATACTAAAGTACCAACTTTAACTAGCATGTTCTCCATTATCCCTCTAGGATATTTTATTGATCTATCGGCTAGTTGTATGCTTATTCTGGTTGGTTTCAATTCTCCAAGGTCTAGTTTAGTGTATAGTGAATACGGCATTAAATTTATACTAGCACCTAAGTCTGCCAATGCTTCTATTGAACTAAGACTACCCAGAAAACATGGAATTGTGAAACTTCCTGGATCAGATAATTTTTCTGGTATCTTATTCAACAGCACTGCTGAACAATTAGCATTCATAGTAACAGCCGAGAGCTCTTCCATTTTCTTTCTATTTGAGATTAGATCTTTCAAGAATTTAGCATATCTAGGCATTCCTGAAATCACATCAATGAAAGGAAGATTTACATTTATCTGTTTAAACATATCCAAGAATTTGGATTGCTCGGCTTCAAGTTTCTCTTTCTTCATTTTACTCGGGTAAGGAAGTGGTGGTTGGTATGGTTTAACATAAGGTTTAGCCTTAACTGTGTTATCTTCATTAACCTTTTCAACTACCGGTTCTTTTTCCTTATCTTGATCAGGTTATGGTTCTTGTGGAGTAGGAATAGCTTCATCAGAAGTTACAGGTATTTCAGGTGGTTTAAGTGTTGTACCACTTCTTGTGGTAATAGCTTTAGCTGTTTCATTCTGGGGGTTAGCATTTGTATCACTAGGTAGACTTCCCGGTTTTCTTTCACCTATTAACCTTGCTAGGTTACTCACTTCTTGTTCCAGATTTTGAATAGAAGCTTGTTGATTTCTAAATGCTTGAGCATTTTGTTCATTGGTTTGTTTCTGAGATGTGAAAAACTGCGTTTGAGTTTCAACTAGCTTCGTCATCATATCTTCTAAATTCGGCTTTTTATCATCGGTTTGTTGTGGTGGCTTGTTTTGAAAATTAGGTCTTTGCTGATTGTAAGTATTATTGGATACTTGTTGATTGCTAGGACCTTGTTGGTTGTTGTATGGAATATTTCGGTTATAATTCTGGTTTTGATTGTAAATCGGTCTTGGCGGTTGATAATTATTCTGATAATTATTTCCAGGCCTTTGGTTTATGTATGAAATATTCTCTCTTTGTTCCATTGTTAATTCAATACTGAGACAATCTTTTGTCAAATGTGGTCCTCCACACTGCTCACAACTAATTCGTATTGAGTGAATATCTTTAGTCATCTTTTCCATTCGTCTCTCCACAGCATCTATCTTTGCGGAAATGGAATCTAAGTCATGGCTAGAATCGGCTCTAGCTGCTTTAGATGATCTAATGATATCTTTTTCTTGGTGCCACTCATGTGAGTGGGAAGCAGTGTTATCAATAATTTTGTAAGCATCAGTTTCGGTTTTCTTCATAATAGAACCACCAGCTGCTATATCTATGTCTTTTCTTGTAGTGATGTCGCATCCTTGGTAGAATATTTGTACTATTTGACAGGTGTCTAAACCATGTTGCGGACATCCTCTTAACAACTTTCCATATCTTGTCCACGCCTCATATAGAGTTTCATTTGGTTTCTGTGTAAACGTAACAATTTCTGCTTGAAGTCTTACGGCTTTAGATGCAGGAAAGAATTGTTTAAGAAATTTGTCAACTAAAACATCCCATGTATCGATCGCCCCTTCAGGTAACGATTCCAACCAATCTTTGGCTTCTCCCTTTAAAGTCCAGGGAAATAACATGAGATATATCTGTTCATCCTCCACTTCTCGGATTTTAAATAGTGTGCAGATCCTATTAAAGGTATATAGATGTTCATTTGGATCTTCCTTCGGCGCACCACTAAATTGGCATTGATTAGTCACCATGTGTAGAATTTGTCCTTTGATTTCATAATCTGGCGCATTAATGTCTGGATGAGTAATTGCGTGACCTTGGCCAGTGCGTTTAGCTCTCATTCGGTCTTCCATACTTAAAGGTTCCAGATTCTCCATAATTGAATTTGTTGAATCGGAATCACTAGATGATTCTGATTTAATGGTTCGTTCCTCAACAATCTCTGTTTGAATGATTGGTGGTTCCGGAGGAAAGTTTAGTGGTTCAGGATCTACGAACCGTTCCTGAATATTCTCCGGATTCTCAATTGTGAGGTCAGGTTCAAAAAATGGATTATCGGAAATTTGAACTGAAGTACTTGGTTGACTGGATGACGATTCTAAAGAAAAATCAACGGCGGTTATATTTGCTAAATATCTTGATCTAGTTACAGGTGGTGAACGTACAAATGGTGGTGATCGTCTTGCTCGGTGCATTCACTGAATATCCTATTAGTTTTTAAAAGGAAAGAAAAATTATAATAAGTTATCCAATTAATAGACTTTTCTGATTTTGCCCACGTTTCGAATAGCCAAAAGATGCAGCAGAGGGGCAGGATTCGTTTGGTCTCAATATAATTGAGGACTGTTTGGCTCCAATAACCCGGTCCACGTACAAATCCAACTATTACTACGAACCAGAAAATTTTGATGTCTATCAATTTAACCACTTAAAATAAATTTTCGTAATTTTAAGAAATTTAGATAAGAAGTAGAATAAAAATCTATGTCCTAAAACTAGAAAAGCGAGAAATAAGAAAGAAAAAGAGTTCGTCGGAAAAATGTCGAAAAAGAAAAATGGTTGAAAAATAAAAGGTGACGGAAAAATTAAAGAAACTTGTAAAACTTAAAAATACTTGACTAACCTAACCTTATTACTACAACTAACTTAAAATTATAATCGCAAATTGAGATTACTAATTGGAATGATAATTGATACATAGTAAAAGGTGTCTAAAAATATTAAAGCTTACAGGAAAAACTAAATCCCAAATGAAAATAACTTAAAAAGAAACTAAAACTTAAAAAAAGCGTCGCAAAATTCTAAAGCACTTAAATCTTAGTCTAAAAAAAAACTTAAGGAATTCTACGGCAAAGACTAAAAATCTAGAAGTAAAAATAACTATGGCAAAAACTGAGTTTAAAACTAAAAATGAGCTAAATATACAAATATTACGCTAAAACGATTAAAAAGGGACAAAATATAAAAATATACAAAAAGTTGTAAAAATTATAATTTTTATAAAAATATTATTTTTATATTATTTATTTTATAAAACTATTAATTTTATAATTTAATAAAACTAATTTAACTAAATATACAAAATAATAATAAACACTAAAAACTAATTAAAAACTAAAAACTAATTAGGGTTTTAATTAAAAATAATAATAATTACGTAATTAATGCCTGATTAGGGCTTCTCTCGGCGTGTCAGGTTATCTCCACGAGTTGCGGTATTTAATGCATCAAACCCCGCGAGTCGCGGGGTTCAGAATTTCAACTGATAGGTTTAATCTTCGACGCGTTTTTCTTTATTTATTTATTTATTTATTATTATTATTATTATTTTTTTTTATATTAGCGTTGCGCTTCCGGCTTTTAAGAGAGTCCCCGGCAGCGGCGCCAAAAATACTTGATGTCAAAGCTAAGGGGTATAAAATACTATTAAATTTTTGCAGGAAATACTATTAAATACGATACAATTTTACACAAGATATTTATTTATTTATAGAATGGATATACTTAAACCTTGCTACAACACTTATAGGCTGTGTACCTAATCGTACAGTAGTGTAGTTTTTAGTAAGTCCTGTTCGTTCCACAGGGAATCTTTTTTTAAACAAAGCTCAACGCTATATTAGTTTACTTTTATAAAAATACAAACATATATATAAGTAATATTATTATTATAAAGGGGGGGTTTTTACCGTTTAATGACCGGTTTGTCGATTTTAAAACTTTAGTCGCAGTTAAAACCAAATATAAAATAATAAATAAATACAAGACTTAATTTTAAGCGTAAAATAAATAACGATAATGAAATTGCGAATAATAAAAGTGCGATAAAATAAACTTGCAATAATTAAAAAGGACGATAAATAAAAGTGCGATAATTAGAAGTGCAATTAAATATAAAATAAAGGAAATTAAATATGAAATAAAAGAATTATGCTTATTTAAACTTCCGTAATCATGATGTTTGACGTGTTGATTTTAGTTTTATGCCCATGGGTTAATTGTCCTTTGTCCTGGATTATTTAATATGTCCATACAGATTTGTCCATAATAGTCCATCAGTCATAAATATAAAGAGCGAAAGCCTTCGTCAAATTATTCTTATTCCCGAAGTCAAATATTCCAATTAATTGGGGATTCGAATTGTAACAAGGTTTTAATACTTTGTTTAATGAATACACCAGGTTATCGACTGCGTGTAAACCAAGGTTTTACTACTTTGTTAACAATTACACCAATTACCCTTGAATGTAATTCACCCCTGTTTCAACAAGTTTATTAACTATTAATCCAGTTCCGTATCCGGTAAAATGAATAATTATTGGTATTTATAGATATCCCGTCCACCGTACCCAGTCAAGCGTATGTGGTTATATATAAATACGTCGAATTATCAGTTTGTATATTAAATTAACAAGGTATTGTTTAGTTAATATAAAACCCATTAATAGCTCATAGTCTAATTTCCACAAGTGTCGTTCTTTTGTCCAAACCCCAATTATGGTACAAAGCCCAATTACCCAATTTTAGTAATTAGCCCAACATCATGATTACTTCGGATTAAATAAGCATAATAATAACTTAGCTACGAGACATTAATATAAAAAGGTTGAACATAACTTACAATGATTAAAAATAGCGTAGCGTTACACGGACAGAATTTCGACTTACACCCTTACAACATTCGCTAACATACCCTTATTATTAGAATTATAATTAAAATTAAAATATAAATTATATATATATATATATATATTTTACGTATGAGGAGAAGAAGAAAAAAGATGATGTTTTACGATCAGAATGCGCGAGCTTTATAGGGGGTTTCTGAATTTGGGGCTCCGCGACTCGCGGCCTTTTTGGCCTTCAAACTCCGCGAGTCGCGGAGTTTGAAATTACAGCTCAGATACTTTGGAGTCTTTCTTGCCGACGGATTTATAAATATATATAATATATTAAATAATTATAAGAATTATTTAAATATTATATTATATTTATGTGCATAGTTGATTTGTAATTTTTAGTCCGTTGCGTCGAGCGTTGAGAGTTGACTCATGTCCCGGTTCCGGATTTTCGAACGTCCTTGCGTACAATTTAATATCTTGTACTTTGCGTTTTGAATCTTGTACTCTTGTAATTTCGAGACGTTTCTTATCAATAATTGGAACCTTTTTGATTGTCTTTTGTACTTCTGAGCTTTTTGGTCGTTTGCGTCTTCAATTCGTCGAATCTGTCTTTTGTCTTCACCTTTTATTATTTAAACGAATATCACTTGTAAATAGAACAATTTCAACTAAAAGCTTGTCTTTCTTGAGGAATAATGCTATGAATTATATGTTCGTTTTTAGCATTATCAGTAACCTACAACTAGTTGTCCACAGTTAGATGTACAGAAATAAATCGATAAATATTATCTTGAATCAATCCACGACCCAGTGTATACGTATCTCAGTATTGATCACAACTCAAACTATATATATTTTGGAATTAACCTCAACCCTGTATAGCTAACTCCAACATTCACATATAGAGTGTCTATGGTTGTTCCGAAATATATATAGATGTGTCGACATGATAGGTCGAAACATTGTATACGTGTCTATGGTATCTCAAGATTACATAATATACAATACAAGTTGATTAAGTTATGGTTGGAATAGATTTGTTGCCAATTTTCACGTAGCTAAAATGAGAAAAATTATCCAATCTTGTTTTACCCAAAACTTCTTCATTTTAAATCCGTTTTGAGTGAATCAAATTGCTATGGTTTCATATTGAACTATATTTTATGAATCTAAACAGAAAAAGTATAGGTTTATAGTCAGAAAAATAAGTTACAAGTCGTTTTTGTAAAGGTAGTCATTTCAGTCGAAAGAACGACGTCTAGATGACCATTTTAGAAAACATACTTCCACTTTGAGTTTAACCATAATTTTTGGATATAGTTTCATGTTCATAATAAAAATCATTTTCTCAGAATAACAACTTTTAAATCAAAGTTTATCATAGTTTTTAATTAACTAACCCAAAACAGCCCGCGGTGTTACTACGACGGCGTAAATCCGGTTTTACGGTGTTTTTCGTGTTTCCAGGTTTTAAATCATTAAGTTAGCATATCATATAGATATAGAACATGTGTTTAGTTGATTTTAAAAGTCAAGTTAGAAGGATTAACTTTTGTTTGCGAACAAGTTTAGAATTAACTAAACTATGTTCTAGTGATTACGAGTTTAAGCCTTCGAATAAGATAGTTTTATATATATGAATCGAATGATGTTATGAACATCATTACTACCTCAATTTTAGTAGGTAAACCTACTGGAATTGACAAGAAATGATCTAGCTTCAAAGGATCTTGGATGGCTTGAAAGTTCTTGAAGTAGGATCATGACACAAAAACAAGTTCAAATAAGATTTTTACTCGAATTAAGATAGTTTATAGTTATAGAAATTGAATCAAAGTTTGAATATGAATATTACCTTGAATAAGAAAGATAACCTACTGTATATAACAAAGGTTTCTTGATCTTAGATGATTACTTGGAATGGATTAGAAAGCTTGGAAGTAAATTAGTAAACTTGAAGGGATTTTTGAAGTGTTCTTGAAGTGTTCTTCCTATGATGATTATAGCTTGATTCTTGAAGTGATTTTTGATGAAGATGATGATTAACTACTGGAAAAATACGTTCATAATAGTGTGTGTGTGTTGAGAGAGAATTAGAAAGAGAATTGGAAGTGAAATGGAGTGAATGATGAGTGGTAATTGGTGAGTGGTGAGTGGGGTTAAAAGGATATCTAGTTAGTTGACTAGCTCATGGTAGAAGTTAAAATTGATTAGTCATACATGACATAATCAAGAGTGGAATCCCATGCTAGTTCCTATTGGTATATACTCATAGTAAGTACGTTTCGAAGCTGTGTATAATACGGGTAAGAATACGACTAGAATTCTTGATGAAAGAAAAGAATGGAAAAGTAACTGTAACCATTTTCGTTAAGTATGAGTGTTTTGACATATGTCTTGAAGTCTTCCAAAAGTATTTTAATACATCTAAATACACTACATGTATATACATTTTAACTGAGTCGTTAAGTCATCGTTAGTCGTTACATGTAAGTGTTGTTTTGAAACCTTTAAGTTAACAATCTCAATTAATGTTGTTAACCCATTGTTTATTATATCTAATGAGATGTTAAATTATTATATTATCATGATATTATGATATATTAATATATCTTAATATGATATATATACATTTAAATGTCGTTACAACGATAATCGTTACATATATGTCTCGTTTCGAAATCCTTAAGTTAGTAGTCTTGTTTATATGTATATAACTCATTGTTAATATACTTATGGAGATACTTACTTATCATAATCTCATGTTAACCATATGTATATCCATATATATATCGTCATGTCGTTTTTACAAGTTTTAACGTTCGTGAATCGCCGGTCAACTTGGGTGGTCAATTGTCTATATGAAACATATTTCAATTAATCAAGTCTTAACAAGTTTGATTGCTTAACATGTTGAAAACATTTAATCATGTAAATATCAATCTCAATTAATATATATAAACATGGAAAAGTTCGGGTCACTACACAAACCGCCTACGGCAGTTTGCCACCAGATAGATCCCGAAAAAATACACGATTAAAAAAAAACGGTGACTAAATCGGAGCTACGAGTCAAAAGATACGATAGATCGAACATTTTGGCCTAACACACAAAACACCAAGCACCACGAACCTTCGGTGGTGTTTGATACGTGATGATATTTTGCGGGGAAAGATGTCTTTTATGGAATCTAGACGACCTCGAATGGAAAGCATGTTCAGAGAGTCTTGCTCGTTCGGCCGTTTTAGGGTGATCTTGAGAATTTTAGCACAATCTAAAACCGAAGGTTATGCGCCGCCACATGGTACTCCATCTGGCGGCGCATACTAGTAATTTAAAAAAACGTGTTTAATGAAGTGACATTAGATTCAAATTTATACCCTTTTATACATAATTGCATTGCGAGTGAAATAAAAGACATTAAAACGATATATACCATGCTAAGTCATGCATACACAAAACTAATAATAAGATATAAATTGAAAACGTTCAAAGAGAAGAGTAAAAATGAGTAAAATTTCTTTTTTCGGCATCCTGACGACCTCGAATGTCAAGACACTATCCAGGAGTCTTGACGTTAGGGTCGTTTTAGGGTGATCTCGAGAATTTCAGCACAATCTAAAACCGAAGGTTATGCGCCGCCAAATGGTACTCCATTTGGCTGTGCATACTAATGATTTAAAAAAGCGTGTTTAATGAAGTGACATTAGATTCAAATTTATATGCGTTATACATATTTACATAGCGAATGAAATAACAAGCCTTAAAACAATATGTACCATGCAAAGTCATGCATATACAAAAGGAATAATATGAATGAAAAATGGTCAAAATCGAAAAAAGATAAAATTGTAGGCTTTCGAGGTCTCGTATCGAAAAATATTTGGGATAAAACGTCTACGGCGGTTTGCCAACAGATAGATCCCGAAAAAATACACGACTTGTAAAAAACGGTGACTAAATCGGAGCTACGAGTCAAAAGATACGATAGATTGAACATTTTGGCCAAAGACACAAAACACCAAGCACCACGAACCTTCGGTGGTGTTTGGTGCGTGATGATATTTTGCGGGGAAAGATGTCTTTTTTAGAATCTAGACGACCTCTAATGGCAAGCACGTTCAGAGAGTCTTGCTCGTTCGGCCGTTTTAGGGGGATCTTAAGAATTTCAGTACAATCTGAAACCGAAGGTTATGCGCCGCCAAATGGTACTCCATCTGACGGCGCATACTAGTGATTTAAAAAAAACGTGTTTAATGAAGTGACATTAGATTCAAATTTATACCCTTTTACACATAATTGCATTGCGAGTGAAATAAAAGGCATTAAAACGATATATACCATGTTAAGTAATGCATACACAAAACTAATAATAAGATATAAATTGAAAACGTTCAAAGAGAAGATTAAAATTGAGTAAAATGTCTTTTTTCGGCATCCTGACGACCTCGAATGTCAAGACACTATCCAGGAGTCTTGACGTTAGGGTCGTTTTAGGGTGATCTCGAGAATTTCAGCACAATCTGAAACCGAAGGTTATTGTCCGCCAAATGGTACTCCATCTGGCGGCGCATATTAATGATTTAAAAAAGCGGGTTTAATGAAGTGACATTAGATTCAAACTTATAAGCGTTATACATAATTACATTGCGAGTGAAATAATAGGCCTTAAAACAATATGTACCATGCAAAGTCATACATACACAACAGGAATAATATGAATGAAAAATGGTCAAAATCGAAAAAAGTCAAAATTGAAGGCTTTCGAGGTCTCGTTTCGAAAACTATTTTGAACAAACTGCCTACGGGAGTTTTCCAACGGATGATCCTGAAACAATACACGATTTGAAAAAAAACGGTGACTAAATCGGAGATACAAGTCAAAAGATACGATAGATCGAACATTTTGGCCAAAGACACAAAACACCAAGCACCACGAACCTTCGGTGGTGTTTGGTGCATGATGATATTTTGCGAGGAAAGATTTCTTTTTAGGAATCTAGACGACCTCGAATGGCAAGAACGTTCAGAGAGTCTTGCTCGTTCGACCGTTTTAGGGTGATCTTGAGAATTTCAGGACAATCTGAAACCGAAGGTTATGCGCCGCCAAATGGTACTCCATCTGGCGGCGCATACTAATGATTTAAAAAAACGTGTTTTATGAGGTGACATTAGATTCAAATTTATACCCGTTATACATAATTACATTGCGAGTGAAATAACAGGCCTTAAAACGATATATACCATGCTAAGTCATGCATAAACAAAACTAATAATAAGATATAAATTGAAAACGTTCAAAGAGAACATTAAAAATGAGTAAAATGTCTTTTTTCGGCATCCTGACGACCTCGAATGTCAAGACACTATCCGAGAGTCTTGTCGTTAGGTTCGTTTTAGGGTGACCTCAAGAATTTCAGCACAATCTGAAACCAAAGGTTAAGTGCCGCCAAATGGTACTCCATCTGGCGGCGCATATTAACGATTTAAAAAAGTGTGTTTAATGAAGTGACATTAGATTCAAATTTATAAGCGTTATACATAATTACATTGCGAGTGAAATAATAGGCCTTAAAACAATATGTACCATGCAAAGTCTTGCATACACAAAAGGAATAATATGAATGAAAAATGGTCAAAATCGAAAAAAGTCAAAATTGAAGGCTTTCGAGGTCTCGTTTCGAAAACTATATTGGACAAACTGCCTACGGGAGTTTTCCAACGGATGATCCAGAAACAATACACGATTTAAAAAAAAACAGTGACTAAATCGGAGATACGAGTCAAAAGATACGATAGATCGAACATTTTGGCCAAAGAGACAAAACACCAAGCACCACGAACCTTCGGTGGTGTTTGGTGCATGATGAAACATTGTGAGGAAATATTTCTTTTTAGGAATCTAGACGACCTCGAATGGCAAGCACGTTCAGAGAGTCTTGCTCATTCGACCGTTTTAGGGTGATCTTGAGAATTTCAGCACAATCTGAAACCGAAGGTTATGCGCCGCCAAATGGTACTCCATCTGGCTGCGCATACTAATGATTTAAAAAAACGTGTTTAATGAAGTGACATTAGATTCAAATTTATACCCGTTATACAAAATTACATTGCGAGTGAAATAACAGGTCTTAAAACGATATATACCATGCTAAGTCATGCATAAACAAAACTAATAATAAGATATAAATTGAAAACGTTCAAAGAGAACATTAAAAATGAGTAAAATGTCTTTTTCGGCATCCTGATGACCTCGAATGTCAAGACACTATCCAGGAGTCTTGACATTAGGTTCGTTTTAGGGTGATCTCGAGAATTTCAGCACAATCTGAAACCGAAGGTTATGCGCCGCCAAATGGTACTCCATCTGGCGGCGCATATTAATGATTTAAAAAAGCGTGTATAATGAAGTGACATTAGATTCAAATTTATAAGCGTTATACATAATTACATTTGCGAGTAAAATAATAGGCCTTAAAACAATATGTACCATGCAAAGTCATGCATACACAAAAGGAATAATATGAATGAAAAATGGTCAAAATCGAAAAAAGTCAAAATTGAAGGCTTTCGAGGTCTCGTTTCGAAAACTATTTTGGACAAACTTCCTATGGGAGTTTTCCAACGGATGATCCCGAAACAATACAAGATGTGAAAAAAAACCGTGACTAAATCGGAGATACCAGTCAAAAGATACGATAGATCGAACATTTTGGCCAAAGACACAAAACACCAAGCACCACGAATCTTCGGTGGTGTTTGGTGCATGATGATATTTTGTGAGGAAAGATTTCTTTTTAGGAATCTAGACGACCTCGAATGGCAAGCACGTTCAGAGAGTCTTGCTCGTTCGACCGTTTTAGGGTGATCTTGAGAATTTCAGCACAATCTGAAACCGAAGGTTATGCGCCGCCAAATGGTACTCCATCTAAAGGCGCATACTAATGATTTAAAAAAATGTGTTTAATGAAGTGACATTAGATTCAAATTTATACCCGTTATACATAATTACATTGCGAGTGAAATAACAGGCCTTAAAACGATATATACCATGCTAAGTCATGCATACACAAAACTAATAATAAGATATAAATTGAAAACGTTCAAAGAGAACATTAAAAATGAGTAAAATGTCTTTTTTCGGCATCCTGACGACCTCGAATGGCAAGACACTATCCGGGAGTCTTGGCGTTAGGGTCGTTTTAGGGTGATCTCGAGAATTTCAGCACAATCTGAAACAGAAGGTTATGCGCTGCCAAATGGTACTCCATCTGGCAGCGCATATTAATGAATTAAAAAAGCGTGTATAATGAAGTGACAGTAGATTCAAATTTATAAGCATTATACATAATTACATTGCAAATGAAATAATAGGCCTTAAAACAATATGTACCATGCAAAGTCATGCATACACAAAAGGAATAATATGAATGAAAAATGGTCAAAATCGAAAAAAGGCAAAATTGAAGGCTTGAGAGGTCTCGTTTCGAAAAATATTTGGGAAAAACCGCCTACGGCAGTTTGCCAACGGATAGATCCCGAAAAAATCCACGATTTGAAAAAATGGTGACTAAATCGGAGATACGAGTCAAAAGATACGATAGATCGAACATTTTGGCCATAGACACAAAACACCAAGCACCACGAACCTTCGATGGTGTTTGGTGCGTGATGATATTTTGCGAGGAAATATTTCTTTTTAGGAATCTAGACGACCTCGAAAGGCAAGCACATTCAGAGAGTCTTGCTCGTTCGACCGTTTTAGGGCGATCTTGAGAATTTCAACACAATCTGAAACTGAAGGTTATGCACCGCCAAATGGTACTCCATCTGGCGGCGCATACTAATGATTTAAAAAACGTGTTTAATGAAGTGACATTAGATTCAAATTTATACCTGTTATACATAATTACATTGTGAGTGAAATAACAAGCCTTAAAACGATATATACCATGCTAAGTCATGCATACACAAAACTAATAATAAGATATAAATTGAAAACGTTCAAAGAGAACATTAAAAATGAGTAAAATGTCTTTTTTCGGCATCCTGACGACCTCGAATGTCAAGACACTATCCGGGAGTCTTGACGTTAGGGTCGTTTTAGGGTGATCTCGAGAATTTCAGCACAATCTGAAACCGAAGGTTATGCGCCGCCAAATGGTACTCCATCTGGCGGCTCATATTAATGATTTAAAAAAGGGTGTTTAATGAAGTAACATTAGATTCAAATTTATAAACGTTATACATAATTACATTGCGAGTGAAATAATAGGCCTTAAAACAATATGTACCATGAAAAGTCATGCATACACAAAAGGAATAATATGAATGAAAAATGGTCAAAATTGGAAAAAGTCAAAATTGAAGGCTTTCGAGGTCTCGTTTCGAAAAATATTTTGGACAAACTGTGATGACCCGGGAATTTCCGACAAAAATTTAAACTTAATCTTATATGATTTCGACATGATAAGCAGAGTCTGTTATACTGAATCTCAAAAACTTTGAAATGTGTTCATGTATACATTTGACCTTTGATATTACCCGACGATTCACGAACAATTGTTTGTAAATACATATGTATTCATATATAAATGTAAGTATATATATATATAATAAAGTGAAATTATAAAATATAAACATTAGAATTGAATATGTAAAATAAGATATAAAATAATTAGGTGTAAGTTAAAGTGAAGCAATATATATAAGATATATATGATTTCTGCGTACAATTATTATTATGTGTATATTGTAATACATATAAGGTTTATAAATAAATAATAAATAATCAATAAAAGTTATTATATAAAGTAGTACATAAATATTACATAATTAATGATATAATACAAGTTAAAATTTAATTATTATAGTAAAATTATTACTTTCAGAAATATTAACATTAATATCAGTATTGTTAATAGTATGATTATATATATATATATATATATATATATATATATATATATATATATATATACATATATATATATATATACATATATATATATATATATATATATACATATATATATATATATATGTGTGTGTGTGTGTGTGTGTGTGTGTGAAATTGAATACATTGATTTATTGTAATATTATTGTTATTAACATTATTATTATCATTATTAATATCATTCTTATTATAACTAGTAATAAAAAATTATATTTTAGTTATTATGATTAATATTAGTATTATTATTAGATATTACCATTATTATTATTATTCTTATAGATTATCAACATTATTATTTTTATGAAAGTAATATAATTCATCAATATTATCATTAATAAAAAATTGTTATTAACATTATTATTAACAAATATTGTTATCATTATTCTTAAATTATTAGTATGATGATTATTAATAAAGCTAACCATATTATTTTTTTGTTTAGATATAATATCAGTATTATTTATTATTATAAAGTATATTATTATTATTATTAGTATTTTAATTATTAATAATATATATTTATATTTATTAGTAAAAACATATAAAGGAGAAACAGATGAATCTAGCTCCCTTGTTACAATCAAACTGTACGAATCTTTGTTTTCTACTCTCTAATCGAATCTCAATCACGATTACATTCCAAAAGCAGTTAGCTATCAATTTCCTCCTTTAAGTTTTTTATATATATTTTTGTACCCAGCAGAATAAATCATGTCGACCATTCAAGGCTATAAGACTCAATCAATTACAGTATAAGCGATACCAGACAACCTACATTATCAATTAACAACACCATTGATCCTATACAGCTTTCCAATTATCAAATTTAATCAGAAAAAAACAAGGGAATAGAAAACTGCCCTGTTCGTGCTTTATTATTGTAAAAACTTGATTTTTTAATCAATTTAAAAAAGTGTTAATGCAGTTTGGTTAGGAATCTCCTATATAAACGATCTGCAAAGTTTCAAATATCAATATTTCATAACGAACCAGAATTTTCGAGTCAAAGTTTTGATTTTAAAAAGTCAAACATTGTTCTTCCATTAAATTCGAATTATTGTGGAAGTTTCTGTTTCAATTGGGAATTTAGAAAGTTTATAGATGTAATTTAGAACCTTTTTCATTAAATTCGAATTATTTTTATTTGTTTTGTTTTAATTAATCTAATTACTCATTAATATTCCTGTGTTAAGTTCAAATCCTAAATTTATGTAATTAATAGCTTTTAAGGAAATTTGATTCCTGGTCGTCTGATATTATTTGGGGAAGAAGAAGAAGAAATTTCAAACAGTTAATAAACGGGTTATAAATATTCGGGTGCAAGATAATTCAGTAAAATAGATTGGACAGAATGGTTTGAGTCTTAGGTCGGGTTTCGAGTGGTCCTGGGTTCAATCCACAGCAGTGACGTTTTTTTTTATACAAAATTCATTCTTTTGAAGGTATAACAAATTTTATTAATAGTAATTCTTATTATTAATACTATTAATAACATTATTGTTAGTATTATGTTAAATATTGTTAATACCATTAATATCACAAAAATTATTATCTTTATTGTTATTATTAGTATTATCAATAGATATTATAAATATTAACAACATTATTATTATCATTATTATTATTATTAATATTATTATTATTATTATTATTATTATTATTATTATTATTATTATTATTATTATTATTATTATTGTTATTGTTATTGTTATTGTTATTGTTATTATTAGTATTATTTAGTATTGTTGAAATTGCTATTATCACTAATATTATTATCATTACTTAGTATTATTGATATTATTATTACTAATAATACATATATATTAGTGTTATTATAAGTATGATCATTATTATTATTATTATCATTATTATGAACAAAATACAATTTATCATTATAAATATTATTATTAGTATTACCATTATCAAGAAAGTTATTATTATTAGTAAATCATTATTTTCAAAACTATCATTTTTGTTACAGATACATATTTTGACCTAACATATATATTGTAATTATATTAAAAGTTTATATATCTATATATAAAACATATTAACATTAATTACATAAAAACTTAATTATAACAAACTAATGAATTTTTGACAAAATACTAACTAACTATATATATATATATATATATATATATATATATATATATATATATATATATATATATATATATATATATATATATATATATATATATATATATATATATATATATACATATATATATACATATATACATATATATATATATATATACATATATATATATATATATATATACATATATATATATATATATATATGTATGTATGTATATATATATGTATATATATATATGTATATATATATATATATATATATATATATATACTAATATAATTATAAATATAGATAATAATCATTTTAAATATATATACAACATAAATATAGATAACTATATAAGTAACAATCATTTTCAAATTTATATATACAAATTAAATAAATAATATATAAAGATATAGTATATGAAATTGTTTGGTTACGAGTATATGTTTTAATATACATATGAATGATATAGGTTCGTGAATCCGAGGCCAACCCCGCATTGTTCAGTTGTTCAATATAGTCATATGTATTTTTACTACAAAATACATTAGGTGAGTTTCATTTGCCTTTTTTTTACTCTTTACATTTTTGGGCTGAGAATACATGCAAATGCTTTATTAACTGTTTTACAATATTTATATGCGTGAGTTCATTTGCTCCCTTTTTACTCTTTACATTTTTTTGGGCTAAGAATACATGCAAATGCTTAATTAAATGTTTTACAATATTTATATGCGTGAGTTTCATTAATCCCTTTTTAAATACTTTCGTAATATATATTTTGGGACTGAGAATACATGCGCTGCTTTTATAACTATTTTACGAAATAGACACAAGTACTTAAAACTACATTCTATGGCTGGATTATTAAACCGAATATGCCCCTTTTTATTAAGTCTGGTAATCTAAGAATTAGGGAACAGACACCCTAATTGACGCGAACTCTAAAGATAGATCTATTGGGCCCAACAAGCCCCATCCAAAGTACCGGATGCTTTAGTACTTCGAAATTTATATCATGTCTGAAGGAGGATCCCAGAATGATGGGGATATTCTTATATGCATATTGTGAATGTCGGTTACCAGGTGTTCAATCCATATGAATGATATTTTTGTCTCTATGTATGGGACGTATGTTTATGAGAAATGTAAATTTGAAATCTTGTGGTCTATTAAAATTATGAAATGATTATTTATGATAAACTAATGAACTCACCAACCTTTTGGTTGATACTTGAAAGCATGTTTATTCTCAGGTACGAAAGAAATCTTCCGCTGTGCATTTGCTCATTTTAGAGATATTACTTGAAGTCATTCATGACATATTTCAAAAGACGTTGTATTCGAGTCATTGAGTTCATCAAGATTATTATTAAGTCAATTATAGTTAGATATATTATGAAATGGTACGCATGCCATCAACTTTCGATGTAATGAAATATTGTCTTTTCAAAAACGAAAGCAATGTTTGTAAAATGTATCATATAGAGGTCAAGTACCTCGCGATGTAATCAACAATTGTGAATCGTTTATAATTGATACGAACTTCGTCTGGATGGATTAGGACGGGTCTTTTCAGTTGGTATCAGAGCGGTGGTCTTAGCGAACTAGGTCTTGCATTAGTGTGTCTAACTGATAGTTGTTAGGATGCATTATAGAATCTGGACTTCGACCGTGTCTGCATGTCAAAAGTTTTGCTTATCATTTTTGTCGAAAATCATTTGTTTATCATCCTTAAGAATCTACCTGCTTATCATTCTTAGTCTAGACACACTTTGCTGCAATGATTGCATGAATAGTATATAGACAAAATTCGTATCTTAGCGTATCTGCTAATTCATATCTTAGCATATATGTTATTGTTATCTTTGCCTGACAGCTTCCGTAGATCCCTCCGTAACTTATGGGATTTTAGTATTATATATGCATATGTAAACTATGTATTGCAGGGTACTAAGCTACATCCTATAATCTATTTCTTATCGAAAATCCTTCATCTGATCGTACGAGATGAATCCTGCAACCAGTTCGTGTCCCTCATATTCCGATAGCTATTCCGATAGTTATTCCGACAGCTATTCCGACATAGATGTTCACCTAAGCTCCGAAAACAGCGTCATCGGCATGAATCAACCAATCAGCCATTATCAATTCATCTGATGAGTTCGTAGTTGACTTAATTAATGGAAACGCGCAGAAGGCAATCCCTTCTACCAACTGAATTCACCTCTTGACAATGAACCTGAAGCGTTTACCGGCGAACCTGTTCGAGACATCATTTTTAGTCCCATTTCCAGGGTAACTCGACAAGATCATATTCTATCCACAATTCTGAACATTATTCATCCGCTCGTTCCGATCGACAATCATCCTGGAGTAATAAGTCAACGAACTTCGCGCTCGAATAATCAATTCGGAGAATATGGTGCAAAATGTACCAGCTTCAGCAACATCACCGGCACCAACAGTACAATCAATAACACCACCAGTACCATCAACAATCCATGCTTCAATATCATCATATGTACTTTGAGTATGATCTTCGTTCTACGTATCGTTCTACCTCATTTATCTTCGTTCGACATGGCGAATATGTAATCTCTAAAGTTTTAGAGATTATTTATTCTAGTTTTAACCGAAAAGCAAATGAGTTTAATGTTATATTAACTCATTAAATTCATGAATACATCTAAAGAAAATATATATGTATATATGTTTTCATAAAGATTGTAATTAAAAATTCTCTTGTACAAACTGTTAATGGTGAAAATATTTTAACGTGTAGGTAATACCCGAGGACTATTTAAATTTCACATTAATAAGTTACATTGTACGTTCTTCGAATCTATTTCAACAAGTCATATACTATCCTACTTACATCCACCGATATACAAATCCGTTCACTACAGAATAACCATATTCATCCAATTACATATTTGGATTTTGATCTATCAGAATCCATCAAGTGGCATAACGAAGAAATAATGGACACAATAAAAATTGATTAGGAACAGATTAATTAACAATATGAAATTCTATTAAGAATCCAAGCTAACAAAATCCTAGCTAACTGTTCCTAGCTAATTGTTAGTTCCGTATTACATTTTATTTATCGCAATTTATTTATCGCCGTTTATTTATCGCAATTTATATTCTCGCAATTTTATTTATCGTCATTTAATTTCTGTTATTTACTTTACGCACTTTATTATTCATCTTTTAAATTTTTGTTATTTATTTTTACGCACTTTAAATATCGAGACATGTATACAAGGTTTTGACATATAATATCGACGCATTTATATATATTATTTGGAATAACCATAGACACTCTATATGCAGTAATGAACGAGTTCTCTATACAGGGTTGAGGTTGATTCTACAATAATATATATAATTTGAGTTGTGATCGAGTCTGAGACATGTATACGGGTCACGATACGTATTAATTAACTCGAATATTATATATTAAATTATATATGAATTATTGGACTGTCAACTGTGGACTATCGACTGTGGACTAATAACATTGGACAATTAAAATGAATTAAAATATTGAATATAACATATAAAACTAAACATTTCTTCAAGTTGCCACTTGATTTCATCTTAAATCTCATTTGTATCTTGACGATTACAATCTGCGTTCAAACCTTTTATGATTCTTAAAAACACCTCAATCGATAGGATGAAGCAACCGCACTTCATTAACGGAAGGAAAGATTTATGCATAAAGTTATACACCTGAAAAACTCTCGGCAACTGAGTAAAAGTTTAACACGTAGCTGCGTCAGATCCTTTGACATTTATTAGCAAAAATAACTTTGCGATCCTTTTTTTTAAAGTAGCCAATTTTTTCACAGCTACAGCAAGTCAACTTCGACTTTTCATTCGAATTAGCCTTACTATAATCCTGATATATACAATTACCCTTTTGATACCGGAGAATTCTTTTATATTCCACTATATTACCAGCAGACGTACCAGCAACCTCGTTGCTTTTTGGCTTAAATATCTCTAATAAATCATTATATTTATTCATTGAAACCCTATCATATACTCATCCGCATCTTATAACGAGAACTGCCATAACAATGACCGGGAATCAGCAATCAGTACTTTGAAAACTCACAGCATATCTACATCAACAGTTATATGTATAACATTTATCTTTTAGAATTATGGTCTTTCATTCTGAAATTCTGAACAGCACTCAGTCTACAAATCAATACTATAAATGTTGAAAAAGCTGAATGAAGCACCAGAAACTGTAGACAATCGTAAAAGACATTAATCGTCGGAAATTTAATGATAAAGAATAATATGTTGGAGAAGCTCAGAAAAGTTGGAACTAAAAAACGGATTGAGCTAACCATGAAGGAGACCAAGGACAAATACAAGGACCATACCCTATATTCAATGAATCCAGATAATTATGGATCCGTTGAAATCTTTAGAGAATATCTTGCTCCGAAGTCATGTTAAAATCTTGCGGAAAATCTTTCTTCATTAACCATCGAACTTAGAAATTCCAAAAATATCATCATCAATATCTTCGATATTTCTGAGGATATTTTCATAAATTTTCTCGTCCGAAATTATATACCTCTTCGTGCTTCCTGTGTATCATTGTATTGGAAACATTCAATAGAAAATTTAGTACCGAAAAGAAGATTATGCGAAACTATGAAGAAATCCGTGGACAAATCACAAAGAATAAGTTTGACTTCAAAGAATCTAAATGATTCAATGTCTGCTGAAGTCTTTAGCGAATATCTTACTCGTTACTCTAAAACCTTGCAGACAATAGTCTCTATCATTCTCTGATCTTAGATATTCAAAGATATTATCGTATCTTTCATTATAAATATCCTCCATATTTCTGAAGATATTTTTATAATTATCTGAAATCATTAATCTTTTCATGCTATCAGTGTTACATCATATAGAAACTGTTAGTTTCTATATTCTGTAAACTTTCGAGTCTAAAATATGAATGTTATTGAAGTAATGTTGGGAACTGATGCATGAGTTAGTATAATATAATGACACTTGATCAATGTGATTATATTACAGTAATTCATGCTGAGTTTCTAAATGGAACGTGATGATTCACAGATCATAACGTCATCATGTGCCATGTTACATGACTCTTACGTTCTGTCTAATCTATAAACATATCAAGAACATATTTTCTGGATAGTCCTATCTTTCCTTAAACTCTGGTAATTTGACAAGTCCAATTGTGCTATTACCGTTTCTTTCTTAGGACATTAACAATGTTCATTCTGAAACTTATATCTACGAATTCTGGACCATTACAAGAGATGCCCAATCGTAAGAAGAAGAAACAAAGGGACAAAGCTCCGAAATAAAAAATAAAAAAATATAAAAAAAAATTTGGAGTATAAATCGCAACAAATAGGGGAGAAGTATTAACTGGGGATGACAGTAATTATAGAAGATAGAAGCAGGGACTTCGAAATATCAGGGAAGATATAAAGCCCAGAAATAACACATAAATTACAAACCGTGAATATCAGTGCGTATAGCAATATAAAGACGCGGGAGAATTATAAATACAATAATCACTAGAGCATAGTAGAAACAAACAGATGCATCATGTGGAAGTTGGAAAGGAGAATGATTGTTACGACAGTCAGGATAAGGACAAGGATCAGAACTGGATTAAGCATTTTCACAATCTTTAGAAATTGGGAATTGAGTATAGGAGTGGTAAAAGTTATGGAACGGAAAAAGTTTAATTTATAATGGAATATCAGACAGTGTAATCGAGGCAGATCACCGTATTTAATTATAGAGATTTTGGTTTCCTTACTCGCCGAAGAATCAAATCTTTTAGATTTCGAAAATTTTCTTCAAATCCCTTAAATCTCGGAAATCTCTTATCTACGTCAAAAGATATGACGAATATACATTCATTCATTTCACTATTTTGTGATAGTTTCATTCGTACGCTTCGAATAATCGAATTGATTTATCCATATTACAAAATGATGATAAAACTCAATTTATCAACTCATATTCGTCATGAAAACATTTTTATTGTTAACCATGACCACCTCACTCAAATTTCGGGACGAAATTTCTTTAACGGGTAGGTACTGTGATGACCCGGGAATTTCCGACAAAAATTTAAACTTAATCTTATATGATTTCGACATGATAAGCAGAGTCTGTTAAACTGAATCTCAAAAACTTTGAACTGTGTTCATGTATACATTTGACCTTTGATATTACCCGACGATTCACGAACAATTGTTTGTAAATACATATGTATTCATATATAAATGTAAGTATATATATATATATATATATATATATATATATATATATATATATATATATATATATATATATATATAATAAAGTGAAATTATAAAATATAAACATTAGAATTGAATATGTAAAATAAGATATAAAATAATTAGGTGTAAGTTAAAGTGAAGCTATATATATAAGATATATATATATGATTTCTGCGTACAATTATTATTATGTGTATATTGTAATACATATAAGGTTTATAAATAAATAATAAATAATCAATAAAAGTTATTATATAAAGTAGTACATAAATATTACATAATTAATGATATAATACTAGTTAAAATTTAATTATTATAGTAAAATTATTAATTTCAGAAATATTAACATTAATATCAGTATTGTTAATAGTATGATTATATATATATATATATATATATATATATATATATATATATATATATATATATATATATATATATATATATATATATATATATATATATATATATATATGTGTGTGTGTGTGTGTGTGTGTGTGTGTGTGTGTGTATGTGTGTGTGTGTGTGTGTGTGTGAAATTGAATACATTGATTTATTGTAATATTATTGTTATTAACATTATTATTATCATTATTAATATCATTCTTATTATAACTAGTAATAAAAAATTATATTTTAGTTATTATGATTAATATTAGTATTATTATTAGATATTACCATTCTTATTATTATTATAGATTATCAACATTATTATTATTATGAAAGTAATATAATTCATTAATATTATCATTAATAAAAAATTTTATTTATATTATTATTAACAAATGTTGTTATCATTATTCTTAAATTATTGGTATGATGATTATTAATAAAGCTAACCATATTATTCTTTTTATAGATATAATATCAGTATTATTTATTATTATAAAGTATATTATTATTATTATTAGTATTTTGATTATTAATAATATATATTTATATTTATTAGTAAAAACATATAAAGGAGAAACAGATGAATCTAGCTCCCTTATTACAATCAAACTGTACGAAATTTTGTTTTCTACTCTCTAATCGAATCTCAATCACGATTACATTCCAAAAGCAGTTAGCTATCAATTTCCTCCTTTAATTTTTTTATATATATTTTTGTACCTAGCAGAATAAATCCTGTCGACCATTCAAGGCTATAAGACTCAATCAATTACAGTATAAGCGATACCAGACAACCTACATTATCAATTAACAACACCATTGATCCTATACAGCTTTCCAATTATCAAATTTAATCAGAAAAAAAGAAGGGAATAGAAAACTGCCCTGTTCGTGCTTTATTATTGTAAAAACTCGATTTTTCAATCAATTTCAAAAAGTGTTAATGCAGTTTGGTTAGGAATCTCCTATATAAACGATCTGCAAAGTTTCAAATATCAATTTTTCATAACGAACCGGAATTTTCGAGTCAAAGTTTTGATTTTAAAAAGTCAAACATTGTTCTTCCATTAAATTCGAATTATTGTGGAAGTTTCTGTTTCAATTGGGAATTTAGAATGTTTATAGATGTAATTTAGAACCTTTTTCATGTTATAAGTGTCATCTAAAACGACCTAGATTTCGAGAAGTGATTTTGAGTTCTTGTGGGGATTTCACGAGCTGTACAGCTCTTTTATTTTTTTTATTTGTTTTGTTTTAATTAATCTAATTACTCATTAATATTCCTGTGTTAAGTTCAAATCCTAAATTTATGTAATTAATAGCTTTTAAGGAAATTTGATTCCTGGTCGTCTGATATTATTTGGGGAAGAAGAAGAAGAAATTTCAAACAGTTAATAAACGGGTTATAAATATTCGGGTGCAAGATAATTTAGTAAAACAGATTGGACAGAATGGTTTGAGTCTTGGGTCGGGTTTCGAGTGGTCTTGGGTTTAATCCACAGCAGTGACATTTTTTTTTTTTTTACAAAATCCATTCTTTTGAAGGTATAACAAATTTTATTAATAGTAATTCTTATTATTAATACTATTAATAACATTATTGTTAGTATTATGTTAAATATTGTTAATACCATTAATATCACAAAAATTATTATCTTTATTGTTATTATTAGTATTATCAATAGATATTATAAATATTAACAACATTATTATTATTATTATTATTATTATTATTATTATTAATATTATTATTATTATTATTATTATTATTATTATTATTATTATTATTATTATTATTATTATTATTATTATTATTATTATTATTATTATTATTATTATTATGATTGTTATTGTTATTATTAGTATTATTTAGTATTGTTGAAATTGCTATTATCACTAATATTATTATCATTGCTTAGTATTATTGATATTATTATTACTAATAATACATATATATTAGTGTTATTATAAGTATGATCATTATTATTATTATATTCATTATTATGAACAAAATACAATTTATCATTATAAATATTATTATTAGCATTATCATTATCAAGAAAGTTATTATTATTAGTAAATCATTATTTTCAAAACTATCATTTTTGTTACAGATAAATATTTTGACCTAACATATATATTGTAATTATATTAAAAGTTTATATATCTATATATAAAACATATTAACATTAATTACATAAAAACTTAATTATAACAAACTAATGAATTTTTGACATAATACTAACTATATATATATATATATATATATATATATATATATATATATATATATATATATATATATATATATATATATATATATATATATATATATATATATATATATATATATATATAGATATACTAATATAATTATAAATATAGATAATAGTCATTTTAAATATATATATACAACATAAATATATATAACTATATAAGTAACAATCATTTTCAAATATATATATATACAAATTAAATAAATAATATATAAAGATATAGTATATGAAATTGTTTGGTTACGAGTATATGTTTTAATATACGTATGAATGATATAGGTTCGTGAATCCGAGGCCAACCCCGCATTGTTCAGTTGTTCAATATAGTCATATGTATTTTTACTACAAAATACATTATGTGAGTTTCATTTGCCTTTTTTTTTACTCTTTACATTTTTGGGCTGAGAATACATGCAAATGCTTTATTAACTATTTTACAATAATTATATGCGTGAGTTCATTTGCTCCCTTTTTACTCTTTACATTTTTTTAGGCTGAGAATACATGCAAATGCTTTTTTAAATGTTTTACAATATTTATATGCGTGAGTTTCATTAATCCCTTTTTAAATGCTTTCGCAATATATATTTTGGGACTGAGAATACATGCGCTGCTTTTATAACTATTTTACAAAATAGACACAAGTACTTAAAACTACATTCTATGGCTGGATTATTAAACCGAATATGCCCCTTTTTATTAAGTCTGGTAATCTAAGAATTAGGGAACAGACACCCTAATTGACGCGAACTCTAAAGATAGATCTATTGGGCCCAACAAGCCCCATCCAAAGTACCGGATGCTTTAGTACTTCGAAATTTATATCATGTCCGAAGGAGGATCCCGGAATGATGGGGATATTCTTATATGCATATTGTGAATGTCGGTTACCAGGTGTTCAATTCATATGAATGATATTTTTGTCTCTATGTATGGGACGTATGTTTATGAGAAATGGAAATATGAAATCTTGTGGTCTATTAAAATTATGAAATGATTATTTATGATAAACTAATTGTCATAACCTGACCTTAACCATAAGGACGAATACAATAACATATGATTTCATCGCGAGGTATTGACCTCTATATGCGACATTTTTCAAAAACTGCATTCGTTTTTACAATACAAACCATAGCTTTTATTACAAATACAAGGTTTAAACAACTTAATAATGATTATCGTTTAGCGATAATCTTAGACTTACAAACTTTACATGTGATAATAACAATACGACTTCCAACATATTTTACATTACAAATCCTCCGATATGCAGTTTTATTTTTGACACAAATATGCATACTCAAGATCTTGCTTAAATTCAACATGTTGCAGCGGAAGCTTTTAGTTATCACCTGAGAATAAACATGCTTAAAATGTCAACATAAAGTTGGTGAGATATAGGTTTAATGCCGGCAGCGTTATAAATATAGACCACAAGATTTCATATATAAATGTTTTAATAAAAATATTCTAAGTTGTTGAGCACTTGATAACCATACTTAACATTTAATCAACGTCACATATTCCCTTTATTATGAAATCTTACTACACCGTACCAAGTGTAGTCACCGAAACGAAGTACTGTGCAACCGTTGAATACTGGTCGTCCAGTCCGGTTGGGGTTGTCAGGCCCGATAGATCTATCAACAGGATTCACGTTTACAATACCTCATGTAAATAGTAGTTACCAAGTTACAGGGAAGTATGCCAGTGGTACAACTCAACGTAGAATATATATTTTTAATCACTTGTGTCCATAACGTAAATCATAAAATGCATGTATTCTCATCCCGAAATATTTAGAGTTTAAAAGTGGGACTATATACTCACGTTTTGCCTTGAAGGTAATAAACATGACTTGGTCTCCGATTGATATCACAAACCTAACCATATATATAATATATCAACATATTTTCTTTTCAAGTAATTGTTACATATATATATATATATATATACTTTTAATACTTTTAATATTTTCTCAGTCCGTAGTTAGCAGTCCGATGTTAGAGGTCCACAATTAGTTGCTTAAATAAAATAAATAAAGACCCCATCGTATTCGTATTGATCAGAATTAATCTCGACCCATGGTACCATGTTGTCAAGTGACTTGTTGCATACATAAAGTACCGTGTTGTCAAATGACGTGTTGCGTACAATCATGAGGTCTTATGATTAATCTTCTCGTGTTGTTTACGGGTGGTCCTGAAATATATAAAATCAAATCATAAGTAAATATATATGAAATATCATATTAAATAGAAAATATATGATTAATTTAATTTCTCTCCAAATATTTTCGTAGCTAAACTAGCTTCGGATACCCGATCTTGTTTTAGTCGTAGTTTCTTCATTACAACTCCGTTTTTGTTGGTTCAACTTGCCACTTCCTTGGATTGAGTCAAAATTTAAGAATATGAAATGATAATACCTTAGTTTGTATTCAAAATCACAGGTTATAGGTCAAACTTTGGTGAAACTTATGAAAGTGATCATTTTCCATCATAAAAACAACATTTAATGATCATTTTTCTAAAAATACTTACACTTTGAGTTAAACCATGAACTTTTTATGTGTTAACATATTCATAAGAAATATCATTTTTCCAGAACATGAACTTCCAATTCAAAGTTCAAGATAGTTTTTATTTATCCAACCCAAAACAGCCCCCGGTTGCACTCCGACGACGTAGATTCAGTTTTTAAGGTGTTCTTTGTAAAACCAAGTTATATCTTGTTAAGGTAGCATATCATTATGATATGTTACAGGTCTTGAAGTGTTTTAAAAGTCAAGTTAGAAGGATCTATTTAGTTTGCGAACAAGTTTGAAATCATTCAAACTATGTTCTTGTTGTTAAAATTTTATACCACAAAATAAGATAGCTATATGAATATGAATTGAATAAGATTATGAATAAGGTTACTACCTCAAGTTACTTGGATAAAGTTACTATAAGAGATGAGAAAAATCCTAGAATCAAAAGAGTGGTGGAGTTAGATTGAAAGGTTGGAAGTAAACTTGTTTACTTGGAAGGATTTTTGAAGTGTTCTTGAATGGATTTTCTTATGATGATTAAGGGTTGTTTTTTGAGCTAGATCTTCATGGTTATTTGCTGAGATTGTGAAGAACACTTAAGGTTCTTAAGAGTGTGTTTTTGGTTAGAGAAAATGTGTAGTAAAAATGAAAATGGAATGGAGTATAAATGGTGGTGAAAAGATGTATAAATTTGTAATATTGTGCAAAAGTCTTGTAATATGCCAAATTGATTAATCATGCATGCTAAGATCCAAAATTGGATGACTCATGGCTGCTAATAAAGTGATTGTGATGTTTATATACCAATAGTAAATACGTATAGAAGCTGGGTATAATACGGGTACATATACCCTAGATATACGTATAAAAATCTTGAGAAAACGGAACGAGGATTCAAATATAGCTATCTTTTGTAAATATACTTATATTTTTTTATGTATATAAATCGTTTAAAAGTGATAAAATACATATCTATACGATACATGTATAAGCATTATAAGTTTTAAGTATTTAAGTCGAAGAACGTCACATATAGTTATCGTTTTGAAAACTTAAGTTAGTAGTCTCAAAATATACTTATAACTCATTGTTATTAGTACACAATGAGATGTTAAAACATTCTTAGATCATGTTAAATATATAAAAATACATATATATACACAAACGTATAATTATCGTATGTTATATAGTTCGTGATATCATCGGTCAAATTGGACGGTCAAACGTTGTGTAAAACTCTTTTCAAAAACATAAGTCTCAACAATTTAGATTGCTTATCATGTTGGTAAGGTTTAATTTATGTAAATATTAATCTTATAAGTGCAAAACGATCGGAAAAATCCGGGTCATTACAGTACCTACCCGTTAAATAAATTTCGTCCCGAAATTTTAAAATTGTACCTATTTTGCGTTCTCGGGAAACAAATGTGGGTACTTTTGTTTCATCTGATCCGCTCGTTCCCAAGTAAACTCGGGACCTTTTCGAGCATTCCAACAAACCTTAACGATTGGTATGTTGCTCTGCTTGAGCCGTTTAACTTCACGGTCCATGATTTCGACTGGTTCTTCTATGAATTGTAGTTTCTCATCAACTTGGATTTCTTCAAGAGGAATGGTGAGATCTTCCTTTGTAAGACATTTCTTGAGGTTTGAGACGTGAAATGAATTATGTACTCCGGCGAGTTGTTGTGGTAACTCGAGTCGATAAGCTACCAGTCCAATGCTTTCGATGATCTTGAACGGGCCTACATACCTTGGGTTCAGTTTACCCCTTTTTCCAAAATGTATTACACCTTTCCAAGGTGACAACTTTAGCATAACTATGTCACCGATCTGAAACTCTAATGGTTTCCTTCAGACATCCGCGTAGTTCTTTTGGCGACTACGGGCTATTTTCAATCTCTCCTTGATTTGTACTATCTTCTCAGTCATTTCGTGTATGATCTCGGGACCAGTTAATTGTCGATCTCCTACATCATTCCAACAGATAGGGGATCTACACTTCCTTCCATACAATGCTTCAAATGGTGCAGCTTTAATGCTCGCATGATAACTGTTATTATACGAGAATTCTGCTAATGGTAGATACTTATCCCATCCGTTTCCAAAATCGATCACACATGCACTGAGCATGTCTTCAAGAGTCTGAATTGTTCTTTCACTATGCCCGTCAGTTTGTGGATGATATGCGGTGCTCATATCTAAACGAGTTCCCAGGGCCTCCTGTAGTGATTGCCAAAACTTTGATGTAAATCTACTATCACGATCGGATATAATGGAAATAGGTATTCCATGCCTTGAAACAATTTCCTTTATGTATAATCGCAATAGTTTCTCCATTCTATCCATTTCCTTTATAGGCAAGAAATGTGCAGATTTGGTGAGACGATCAACTATTACCCAAATGGTGTCATAACCCCAGGCAGTCTTAGGTAACTTTGTGATGAAATCCATGGTAATACCATCCCATTTCCATTCTGGGATTTCTGGTTGTTGAAGTAACCCTGATGGCTTCTGGTGTTCTGCTTTGACTTTGGAACAAGTTAAACATTCCCCAACATATGTTGCAACATCTGTCTTTAAATTAGGCCACCAATAATGCGTCTTAAGATCTTGATACATCTTTCCAACTCCAGGATGTATCGAGTATCTTGTCTTATGTGTCTCTTTCAATATCAACTTCCTTAATCCACCCAACTTTGGTACCCAAATACGGTTTGCAAAATATCGAATTCCGTCTTCTCGTATAACGAGTTGTTTCACATACTTCTTCATTATTTCATTTCCTATGTTTTCTTTAGTAAGAGCTTCTCGTTGAGCCTCTTTGATTTGTGAGTTGAGATTCATGCGAATTTTTATGTTCATCGCTCGTACTCGAATTGGTTCCCGTTCCTTTCTGCTTAGAGCGTCGGCCACTACATTTGCTTTCCCGGGATGATAGCGAATCTCACAATCATAGTCGTTTATCAGCTCGACCCACCTACGTTGCCTCATGTTCAGCTGTTTCTGATCAAAAATATGTTGAAGGCTTTTATGATCAGTAAACACAGTGCATTTAACCCCATATAAATAGTGTCTCCATATCTTCAATGCAAACACTACTGCTCCCAATTCTAAATCATGCGTCGTATAATTCCGCTCGTGAATCTTCAATTGTCGGGATGCGTATGCTATAACTTTCTTCCGTTGCATAAGGACGCAACCAAAACCTTGTCGCGAAGCGTCACAATATATCTCAAAATCATCGTTCCCTTCAGGTAACGATAAAATAGGTGCTGTAGTCAACTTCTTCTTCAGTAATTGAAATGCACTTTCCTGCTCAGAAGTCCATTCGTACTTCTTCCCTTTTTGCGTTAACGCTGTTAATGGTTTAGCTATTCGGGAAAAATCTTGAATAAACCTTCTATAATAACCAGCTAAACCCAAAAATTGGCGTATCTGTGTTGGTGTCTTAGGAGTCTCCCATTTTTTAATGGCCTCAATGTTAGCTGGATCAACCTGAATTCCTTTGCTACTAACAACATGGCCAAGAAATTGCACTTCTTTCAACCAAAATGCACACTTAAAAAATTTGGCGTATAACTGTTCTTTTCTTAACAATTCTAATACCAACCTTAAATGCTGCTCATGCTCTTGCTCACTCTTGGAATAGATAAGAATATCGTCAATGAAAACGATAACAAACTTATCTAAATACGGACTACAAACTCGATTCATGAGGTCCATGAATACAGCTGGCGCATTAGTCAACCCAAACGGCATAACCAAAAATTCGTAATGACCATAATGTGTCCGAAAAGCAGTTTTTGGAATATCTTCTTCTTTGACACGTAATTGATGATAGCCCGATCTTAAGTCAATTTTCGAGTACACACATGATCCTTGCAGTTGATCAAATAAGTCGACAATTCTCGGTAGTGGATACCGATTCTTAATAGTTAACTTATTTAATTCACGATAATCTATACACATTCGGAAAGATCCGTCTTTCTTCTTGACGAATAAAATCAGAGCTCCCCACGGTGAAGTGCTCGGTCGAATGAAACCACGGTCCAGTAATTTTTGTAACTGGCTTTGTAACTCTTTCATCTCAGATGGTGCAAGTCTATATGGAGCACGAGCCACTGGTGTAGCTCCCGGTACTAGATCTATTTGAAATTCTACAGATCTAAATGGAGGTAATCCTGGTAACTCTTCCGAAAATACTTCAGGAAAATCTCTTGCCACAGGCACGTCGTTGATGCTCTTCACTTTTTCCTTCGTTTCGACTTTATTAACATATGCTAAGATAGCATAGCACCCTTTCTTCAAGCACTTTTGAGCTTTCAAACAACTAATGAGTTTTAGCTTTGAGTTACCCTTCTCTCCATAAATCATTACTGGCATTTTATCCTTACGAGGAATGCGAATTGCCTTCTTGGCACACACAACTTCAGCTCCTATTTTGGACATCCAGTCCATGCCGACTATTACATCAAAACTTCCTAATTCTACGGGTATCAAATCAATCTTAAATATTTCTCCGGCTAAATTTATTTTACAATCACAGCAAATTTTATCGGCTTTAATTAGTTTACCATTAGCTAACTCAATCATGTACTTAGCATATAGAGGTAATGATGAACAATTCAATTTAGCGTAAAAGTCTCTACACACGTAACTTCTATCGACACCAGTATCAAATATAATAGATACGGATAAGTTATTAATGGTAAACGTACCCGTAACAAGCTCCGGTTCTTCGCACGCCTCTCTAGCATTAATAACAAATGCTCTTCCACGTGCAGATCCGTTATTCTTTTCTGGATTTAGGCACTGACTCCTATAATGACCCTGTTTCCCACACCCATAACTAGTAACAGTGGCCAAGGCAGTTTTATTTGCATTGGTGGCAGGAGTCTTGGTACCGTTTGTATTTGTAGCGGGAACCCTACAATCTTCAGCAAGATGACCTTTTCGATTACAATTGTTGCACACCACATTACAATAACCAGAGTGATGTTTGTGGCATCTGTTACATAAAGGATTTCGTCCTTTGTAACCTGAGTTTGAACCGCTACCCGCACCTTGCGTGGTTTCTTGTTTCTTGTTGGATTGTTGATGATTACCTTCCCACTTTCTTTTGTTTCCCGATGTCTTGACATCGGTGTTCTTATCCAGAATAATCTGGTCCATCAACTCGTTCGCCATGGTGATAGCTTCATGAATAGTCTTGGGTTTGGATGCTGTAACATTTGCCTTGACCTTTTTAGGCAAACCGTCTTTGTACAGTTCAATCTTCCGTTCTTCGGTTGGTACCAATTCGGGACATAGTAAAGCTAATTCCATGAATCGCTGATTGTAGTTGGTGAGTTCAGTACCAACAACTTTCAGGCTTCGTAATTCAGCTTCCAACTTCCTAACCTTGTTCCTTGGACAATATTCATTGATTAGCATTGTTTTGAATTCTTCCCAAGGAGTATCATAAGCTACATCTCCTCCTACGGCCTTCACATAGTTTTTCCACCACATGAGTGCACTATCTTGTAGGGTGCACGATGCATACTTGGTCATGTCCTTCTCAATACAACCACTGATTTTAAACACAGACTCAATCTTTTCGATCCACCGGGTTAAACCAACCGGTCCTTCTGTTCCACTGAATGATGAGGGCTTGCAACGTTGAAAATTTTTGTAAGTGCACCCCACACGAGGATTTGGGTTAACTGCAGCACCTCTTACAGCCTCGACCCATAACATTCTGTCGTTCACTCGTTGATTGATGAGTTCCTGGATTTCTTGTTCCGTCATTCGGTTCAATCGCGCCATAATCTTCAATAAAAATGAAAAAAAATAATTATTCACATGGAATATTATAGATGTAGTATGTATTTACAGTACATCGTAGCTTATTAATAATATGAACCAGTTATTATTATAAAAGCCTTTTCTTCTTATTAGCGTTTTATAATTATATCTAGGGTAGTACCTACCCGTTAAAGTTCATACTTAATAGTTTAGTACGGAAATCAATTACTATCACCCAAATAATACTTAACCATGGAAAATTATTGCATTTCACACTTCACTATTTTACATATGCTTATCTTACATCAAACATTAAGCAAACCACACTAGTAATATTATACAAAACATTATATGATCCCATGGATTAAAACAACAGCGCATCATTTAACCCAAAGCGTTTGTGTTCAAAGAAATCGCTTAAAGGTTATCCTGGTTGTCTCCCTGCATTTTGGCTGAGGCGCTGAAGAACTGGATGCCGGGATAGAACTAATAGGATTAGCGGGAATAGGTGTGGAAGTATCTGGTGGAGTTGGTGCCACAACATCCTCTCTAAACTCGGGATTTAGATTTTCCATTCCAGTAGCCTTTCGTTTCTTTCCTCGTTCGAACTTGTCTTTCGTAATTTCCTGTATTTCTTTATCCTCAGGATCACTTTCCGGTTCCTCTTCAACTGATTCATCCGGAACTTGTGAGTCTTCCCCAAAGGTGTCGTTTTCATCATCGGATAGGTTAATGACTGGAACACCATCTGAAGATTCTGGTTCGGAGTCACTGAATGTGATAATAAGTTCTAAGCCAGACATCTATCAACTAGCACGTTAATACCACATAATATTTACATATTAATTTTTAACCAACAAGGATAAGCAATAGTTTTTGAAATCAAAAACGGTCAAAGTCCAGACTCACTAATGCATCCTAACAAACGCTCTGATAAGACCAACGCTCTGATACCAAACTAATGCAAATTTTCCGGTTCTCTAAGACCAACGCTCTGATACCACATGTCATAAACCGACCTTAACCATAAGGACGAATACAATAACATATGATTTCATCGCGAGGTATTGACCTCTATATGCGACATTTTTCAAAAACTGCATTCGTTTTTACAATACAAACCATAGCTTTTATTACAAATACAAGGTTTAAACAACTTAATAATGATTATCGTTTAGCGATAATCTTAGACTTACAAACTTTACATGTGATAATAACAATACGACTTCCAACATATTTTACATTACAAATCCTCCGATATGCAGTTTTATTTTTGACACAAATATGCATACTCAAGATCTTGCTTAAATTCAACATGTTGCAGCGGAAGCTTTTAGTTATCACCTGAGAATAAACATGCTTAAAATGTCAACATAAAATTGGTGAGATATAGGTTTAATGCCGGCAGCGTTATAAATATAGACCACAAGATTTCATATATAAACGTTTTAATAAAAATATTCTAAGTTGTTGAGCACTTGATAACCATACTTAACATTTAATCAACGTCGCATATTCCCTTTATTATGAAATCTTACTACACCGTACCAAGTGTAGTCACCGAAACGAAGTACTATGCAACTGTTGAATACTGGTCGTCCAGTCCGGTTGGGGTTGTCAGGCCCGATAGATCTATCAACAGGATTCGCGTTTACAATACCTCATGTAAATAGTAGTTACCAAGTTACAGGGAAGTATGCCAGTGGTACAACTCAACGTAGAATATATATTTTTAATCACTTGTGTCCATAACGTAAATCATAAAATGCATGTATTCTCATCCCGAAATATTTAGAGTTTAAAAGTGGGACTATATACTCACGTTTTGCCTTGAAGGTAATAAACACGACTTGGTCTCCGATTGATATCACAAACCTAACCATATATATAATATATCAACATACTTTCTTTTCAAGTAATCGTTACATATATATATATATATATATATATATATATATATATATATATACTTTTAATACTTTTAATATTTTCTCAGTCCGTAGTTAGCAGTCCGATGTTAGAGGTCCACAATTAGTTGCTTAAATAAAATAAATAAAGACCCCATCTTATTCGTATTGATCAGAATTAATCTCGACCCATGGTACCATGTTGTCAAGTGACGTGTTGCGTACATAAAGTACCGAGTTGTCAAATGACGTGTTGCGTACAATCATGAGGTCTTATGATTAATCTTCTCGTGTTGTTTACGGGTGGTCCTGAAATATATAAAATCAAATCATAAGTAAATATATATGAAATATCATATTAATTAGAAAATATATGATTAATTTAATTTTTCTCCAAATATTTTCGTAGCTAAACTAGCTTCGGATACCCGATCTTGTTTTAGTCGTAGTTTCTTCATTACAACTCCGTTTTTGTTGGTTCAACTTGCCACTTCCTTGGATCGAGTCAAATTTTAAGAATATGAACTGATAATACCTTAGTTTGTATTCGAAATCACAGGTTATAGGTCAAACTTTGGTGAAACTTATGAAAGTGATCATTTTCCATCATAAAAACAACATTTAATGATCATTTTTCTAAAAATACTTACACTTTGAGTTAAACCATGAAATTTTTATGTGTTAACATATTCATAAGAAATATCATTTTTCCAGAACATGAACTTCCAATTCAAAGTTCAAGATAGTTTTTATTTATCCAACCCAAAACAGCCCCCGGTTGCACTCCGACGACGTAGATTCAGTTTTTAAGGTGTTCTTTGTAAAACCAAGTTATATCTTGTTAAGGTAGCATATCATTATGATATATTACAGGTCTTGAAGTGTTTTAAAAGTCAAGTTAGAAGGATCTATTTAGTTTGCGAATAAGTTTGAATATGGTTACTACCTCAAGTTACTTGGACAAAGTTACTGTAAGAGATGAGAAAAATCCTAGAATCAAAAGAGTGGTGGAGTTGGATTGAAAGGTTGGAAGTAAACTTGTTTACTTGGAAGAAATTTTGAAGTGTTCTTGAATGGATTTTCTTATGATGATTAAGGGTTGTTTTTGAAGCTAGATCTTCATGGTTATTTGCTGAGATTGTGAAGAACACTTAAGGTTCCTAAGAGTGTGTTTTTGGTTAGAGAAAATGTGTAGTAAAAATGAAAATGGAATGGAGTATAAATGGTGGTGAAAAGATGTATAAATTTGTAATATTGTGCAAAAGTCTTGTAATATGCCAAATTGATTAATCATGCATGCTAAGATCCAAAATTGGCTGACTCATGGCTGCTAATAAAGTGATTGTGATGTGTATATACCAATAGTAAATACGTATAGAAGCTGGGTATGATACGGGTACATATACCCTAGATATACGTATAAAAATCTTGAGAAAACGGAACGATGATTCAAATATAGCTATCTTTTGTAAATATACTTATATTGTTTTATGTATATAAATCTTTTAAAAGTGATAAAATACATATCTATACGATACATGTATAAGCATTATAAGTTTTAAGTATTTAAGTCGAAGAACGTCACATATAGTTATCGTTTTGAAAACTTAAGTTAGTAGTCTCAAAATATACTTATAACTCATTGTTATTAGTACACAATGAGATGTTAAAACATTTTTAGATCATGTTAAATATATAAAAATACATATATATACACAAACGTATAATTATCGTATGTTATATAGTTCGTGATATCATCGGTCAAATTGGACGGTCAAACGTTGTGTAAAACTCTTTTCAAAAACAAAAGTCTCAACAATTTAGATTGCTTATCATGTTGGTAAGGTTTAATTTATGTAAATATTAATCTTATAAGTGCAAAACGATCGGAAAAATCCGGGTCGTTACACTAATGAACTCACCAACCTTTTGGTTGACACTTGAAAGCATGTTTATTCTCAGGTACGAAAGAAATCTTCCGCTGTGCATTTGCTCATTTTAGAGATATTACTTGAAGTCATTCATGACATATTTCAAAAGACGTTGCATTCGAGTCATTGAGTTCATCAAGATTATTATTAAGTCAATTATAGTTAGATATATTATGAAATGGTATGCATGCCGTCAACTTTCGATGTAATGAAATATTGTCTTTTCAAAAACGAATGCAATGTTTGTAAAATGTATCATATAGAGGTCAAGTACCTCGCGATGTAATCAACTATTGTGAATCGTTTATAATCGATACGGACTTCGTCAAGATGGATTAGGACGGGTCTTTTCACAAACTGCCTACGTCAGTTTGCCAATGGATAGATCCCGAAAAAATACAAGATTTGAAAAAAACGGTGACTAAATCGGAGATACGAGTCAAAAGATACGATAGATCGAACATTTTGGCCAAAGACACAAAACATCAAGCACCACGAACCTTTAGTGGTGTTTGGTGCGTGATGATATTTTGCGGGGAAAGATGCCTTTTTTCGGAATCTAGATGACCTCAAATGGCAAGCACATTCAAAGAGTCTACCTCGTTTGGCCGTTTTAGGTTGATATTCAGAATTTCAGTACAATCTGAAACCGAAGGTTATGCGCCGCCAAATGGTACTCCATCTGGCGGCGCATACTAATGATTTAAAAAACGTGTTTAATGAAGTGACATTAGATTCAAATTTATACCCATTATACATAATTACATTGCGAGTGAAATAACAGGCCTTAAAACGATATATACCATGCTAAGTCATGCATACCCAAAATTAATAATAAGATATAAATTGAAAACGTTCAAAGAGAACATTAAAAATGAGTAAAATGTCTTTTTTCGGCATCCTGACGACCTCGAATGTCAAGACACTATCCGGGAGTCTTGACATTAGGGTCGTTTTAGGGTGATCTCGAGAATTTCAGCACAATCTGAAACAGAAGGTTATGCGCCGCCAAATGGTACTCCATCTGGCGGCGCATATTAAAGATTTAAAAAAGCGTGTTTAATGAAGTGACATTAGATTCAAATTTATAAGCGTTATACATAATTACATTGCGAGTGAAATAATAGGCCTTAAAACAATATGTACCATGCAAAGTCATACATACACAAAAGGAATAATATGAATGAAAAATGGTCAAAATCGAAAAAAGGAAAAATTGAAGGCTTGAGAGGTCTCGTTTCGAAAAATATTTGAGACAAACTGCCTACGGCAGTTTGCCAACGGATAGATCCCGAAAAAATACACGATTTGAAAAAAACGGTGACTAAATCGGAGATACGAGTCAAAAGATACGATAGATCGAACATTTTGACCAAAGACACAAAACACCAAGCACCACGAATCATCGGTGGTGTTTGGTGCGTGATGATATTTTGTGAGGAAAGATGTCTTTTTCGGAATCTAGACGACCTCAAATGGCAAGCACGTTCAGAGAGTCTTGCTCGTTCAACCGTTTTAGGGTGATCTTGAGAATTTCAGCACAACCTGAAACCGAAGGTTATGCGCCGCCAAATGGTACTCCATCTGGCGGCGCATACTAATGATTTAAAAAAACGTGTTTAATGAAGTGACATTAGATTCAAATTTATACCCGTTATACATAATTATATTGCGAGTGAAATAACAGGCCTTAAAACGATATATACCATGCTAACTCATGCATACACAAAACTAATAATAAGATATAAATTGAAAACGTTCAAAGAGAACATTAAAAATGAGTAAAATGTCTTTTTTCGGCATCCTGACGACCTCGAATGTCAAGACACTATCCGGGAGTCTTGACGTTAGGTTCGTTTTAGGGTGATCTCGAGAATTTCAGCACAATCTGAAACCGAAAGTTATGCGCCGCCAAATGGTACTCCATCTGGCGGCGCATATTAAAGCTTTAAAAAAGTGTGTTTAATGAAGTGACATTAGATTCAAATTTATAAGTGTTATACATAATTACATTGCGGGTTAAATAATAGGCCTTAAAACAATATGTACCATGCAAAGTCATGCATACACAAAAGGAATAATAGGAATGAAAAATGATCAAAATCGAAAAAAGTCAAAATTGAAGGCTTTCGAGGTCTCGTTTCGAAAACTATATTGGACAAACTGCCTACGGGAGTTTTTCAACAGATGATCCCGAAACAATACACGATTTGAAAAAAAAACGGTGACTAAATCGGAGATACGAGTCAAAAGATACGATAGATCGAACATTTTGGCCAAAGACACAAACACCAAGCACCACGAACCTTCGGTGGTGTTTGGTGCATGATGATATTTTGCGAGGAAAGATTTCTTTTTAGGAATCTAGATGACCTCGAATGGCAAGCACGTTCAGAGAGTCTTGCTCGTTCGACCGTTTTAGGGTGATCTTGAGAATTTCAGCACAATCTGAAACCGAAGGTTATGCGCCGCCAAATGGTACTCCATCTGGCGGCGCATACTAATGATTTAAAAAAACGTGTTTAATTAAGTGACATTAGATTCAAATTTATACCCGTTATACATAATTACATTGCGAGTGAAATAACAGGCCTTAAAACGATATATACCATGCTAAGTCATGCATACACAAAATTAATAATAAGATATAAATTGAAAACGTTCAAAAAGAACATTAAAAATGAGTAAAATATCTTTTTTCGGCATCCTGACGACCTCGAATGTCAAGACACTATCCGGGAGTCTTGACATTAGGGTTGTTTTAGGGTGATCTCGAGAATTTAGCACAATCTAAAACCGAAGGTTATGTGCCGCCAAATGGTACTCCATCTGGCGGCGCATATTAAAGATTTAAAAAAGCGTGTTTAATGAAGTGACATTAGATTCAAATTTATAAGCGTTATACATAATTACATTGCGAGTGAAATAATAGACCTTAAAACAATATGTACCATGCAAAGTCATGCATACACAAAGGGAATAATATGAATGAAAAATGGTCAAAATTGAAAAAATGCAAAATTAAAGGCTTTCGAGGTCTCGTTTCGGAAAATATTTGGGAAATATTTGGGACAAACTGCCTACGGTAGTTTGCCAACAAATGATCCCGAAACAATACACGATTTGAAAAAAAAATGGTGACTAAATCGGAGATACGAGTCAAAAGATACGATAGATCGAACATTTTGGCCAAAGACACAAAACACCAAGCACCACGAATCTTCGGTGGTGTTTGGTGCGTGATGATATTTTGTGAGGAAATATTTCTTTTTAGGAATCTAGACGACCTCGAATGGCAAGCACGTTCAGAGAGTCTTGCTCGTTCGACCGTTTTAGGGTGATCTTGAGAATTTCAGCAAAATCTGAAACCGAAGGTTATGCGCCGCCAAATGGTACTCCATCTGGCGGCGCATACTAATGATTTAAAATAACGTGTTTAATGAAGTGACATTAGATTCAAATTTATACCCGTTATACATAATTACATTGCGAGTGAAATAACAGGCCTTAAAACGATATATACTATGCTAAGTCATGCATAAACAAAACTAATAATAAGATATAAATTGAAAACGTTCAAAGAGAACATTAAAAATGAGTAAAATGTCTTTTTTCGGCATCCTGACGACCTCGAATGTCAAGACATTATCTAGGAGTCTTGACGTTAGGGTCGTTTTAGGGTGATCTCGAGAATTTCAGCACAATCTGAAATCGAAGGTTATACGCCGCCAAATGGTACTCTATTTGGCGGCTCATATCAATGATTTAAAAAAGCGTGTTTAATGAAGTGACATTAGATTCAAATTTATAAACGTTATACATAATTACATTGCGAGTGAAATAATAGGCCTTAAAACAATATGTACCATGCAAAGTCATGCATATACAAAAGGAATAATATGAATGAAAAATGGTCAAAATCGAAAAAAGTCAAAATTGAAGGCTTTCGAGGTCTCGTTTCGAAAAATATTTTGGACAAATTGCCTATGGCAGTTTACCAACGGATGATCCCGAAACAATACACAATTTGAAAAAAAACCGTGACTAAATCGGAGATACGAGTCAAAAGATACGATAGATCGAACATTTTGGCCAAAGACACAAAACACCAAGCACCACGAATCTTCGGTGGTGTTTGGCGCGTGATGATATTTTGCGAGGAAAGATTTCTTTTTAGGAATCTAGACGACCTCGAATGGCAAGCACGTTCAGAGAGTCTTGCTCGTTCGACCGTTTTAGGGCGATCTTGAGAATTTCAAAACAATCTGAAACTGAAGGTTATGTGCCGCCAAATGGTACTCCATCTGGCGGCGCATACTAATGATTTAAAAAACGTGTTTAATGAAGTGACATTAGATTCAAATTTATACCCGTTATACATAATTACATTGTGAGTGAAATAACAGGCCTTAAAACGATATATACCAAGCTAAGTCATGCATACACAAAACTAATAATAAGATATAAATTGAAAACGTTCAAAGAGAACATTAAAAATGAGTAAAATATCTTTTTTCGGCATCCTGACCGAATGTCAAAATACTATCCGGGAGTCTTGACGTTAGGGTCGTTTTAGGGTGATCTCGAGAATTTCAGCACAATCTGAAACTGAAGGTTATGGCCGCCAAATGGTACTCCATCTGGCGGCGCATATTAATGATTTAAAAAAGCGTGTATAATGAAGTGACATTAGATTCAAATTTATAAGCGTTATACCTAATTACATTGTGAGTGAAATAATAGGCCTTAAAACAATATGTACCATGCAAAGTCATGCATACACAAAAGGAATAATATGAATAAAAAATGGTCAAAATCGAAAAAAGGCAAAATTGAAGGCTTGAGGTTTCGAAAAATATTTGGTACAAACTGCCTACGGCAGTTTACCAACGGATAGATCCTGAAATAATACACGATTTGAAAAAACCGGTGACTAAATCAGAGATACGAGTCAAAAGATACGATAGATCGAACATTTTGGCCAAAGACACAAAACACCAAGCACCACGAACCTTCAGTGGTGTTTGGTCCGTGATGATATTTTGCGGGAAAAGATGTCTTTTTCGGAATCTAGACGACCTCAAATGGCAAGCACGTTTAGAGAGTCTTGCTCATTCGGCCGTTTTAGGGTGATCTTGAGAATTTCAGTACAATCTGAAACCGGAGGTAATGCGCCGCCAAATGGTACTCCATCTGGCGGCGCCTACTAATGATTTAAAAAAATGTGTTTAAAGAAGTGACATTAGATTCAAGTTTATACCATTTTATAAATAATTTCATTGCGAGTGAAATAAAAGGCCTTAAAACGATATATATCATGCTAAGTCATGCATAAACAAAACTATTAACAATGTATAAATTGAAAACGTTCAAAGAAAACATTAAAAATGAGTAAAATGTCTTTTTTCGGCATCCTGACGACCTCGAATGTTAAGACACTATCCGGGAGTCTTGATGTTAGGGTCATTTTAGGGTGATCTCGAGAATTTCAGCACAATCTGAAACCGAAGGTTATGGCCGCCAAATGGTACTCCATCTGGCGGCGCATATTAATGATTTAAAAAAGCGTGTATAATGAAGTGACATTAGATTCAAATTTATAAGCGTTATACATAATTACATTGCGAGTGAAATAATAGGCCTTAAAACAATATGTACCATGCAAAATCATGCATACACAAAAGGAATAATATGAATGAAAAATGGTCAAAATAAAAAAACGGCAAAATTGAAGGCTTGAGAGGTCTCGTTTTGAAAAATATCTCGAACAAACTGCCTACGGCAGTTTGCCAACGGATACATCTCGAAAAATACACGATTTTAAAAAAACGGTGACTAAATCGGAGATACGAGTCGAAAGATACGATAGATCGAACATTTTGGCCAAAAACACAAAACACCAATTACCACTAACCTTCAGTGGTATTTGGTGCTTGATGATATTTTGTGGGGAAAGATATCTTTTTCTGAATCTATAAGACCTCAAATGGCAAGCACGTTTAGAGAGTCTTGCTTGTTCGGCCGTTTTAGGGTGATCTTGAGAATTTCAGTACAATCTGAAACCGAAGGTTATGCGCCGTCAAATGGTACTCCATCTGGCGGCGCCTACTAATGATTTAAAAAAACTTGTTTAAAGAAGTGACATTAGATTCAAATTTATACCCTTTTATACATAATTTCATTGCGAGTGAAATAAAAGGCCTTAAAACGATATATACCATGCTAAGTCTTGCATAAACAAAACTAATAATAAGATATAAATTGAAAACGTTCAAAGAGAACATTAAAAATGAGTAAAATGTCTTTTTTCGGCATCCTGACGACCTCGAATGTCAAGACACTATCTAGGAGTCTTGACGTTAGGGTCATTTTAGGGTGATCTCGAGAATTTCAGCACAATCTGAAATCGAAGGTTATGGCCGCCAAATGGTACTCCATCTGGCGGCGCATATTAATGATTTAAAAAAGCGTGTTTAATGAAGTAACATTAGATTCAAATTTATAAACGTTATACATAATTACATTGCGAGTGAAATAATAGGACTTAAAACAATATGTACCATGCAAAGTCATGCATACAAAAAAGGAATAATATGAATGAAAAATGGTTAAAATCGAAAAAGTCAAAATTGAAGGCTTTCGAGGTCTCGTTTCGAATAATATTTTGGACAAACTGCCTATGGCAGTTTGCCAACGGATGATCCCGAAACAATACACGATTTGAAAAAAACCGTGACTAAATCGGAGATACGTGTCAAATGATACGATAGATCGAACATTTTGGCCAAAGACATAAAACACCAAGCACCACGAACCTTCGGTGGTGTTTGGTGCGTGATGATATTTTTCGAGGAAAGATATCTTTTTCGGAATCTAGATGACCTCAAATGGCAAGCACGTTTAGAGAGTCTTGCTTGTTCGGCCGTTTTAGGTGATCTTGAAAATTTCAGTACAATCTGAAACCAAAGGTTATGCGCCGCCAAATGGTACTCCATCTGGCGGCGCCTACTAATGATTTAAAAAAACTTGTTTAAAGAAGTGACATTAGATTCAAATTTATACCCGTTATACATAATTACATTGTGAGTGAAATAACAGGCCTTAAAACGATATATACCATGCTAAGTCATGCATACAAAAAACTAATAATAAGATATAAATTGATAACGTTCAAAGAGAACATTAAAAATGAGTAAAATGTCTTTTTTCGGCATCCTGACGACCTCGAATGTCAATACACTATCCGAGAGTCTTGACGTTAGGGTCGTTTTAGGGTGATCTCGAGAATTTCAGCACAATCTGAAACCGAAGGTTATGGCCGCCAAATGGTACTCCATCTGGCGGCGCATATTAATGATTTAAAAAAGCGTGTATAATGAAGTGACATTAGATTCAAATTTATAAGCGTTATACATAATTACATTGCGAGTGAAATAATAGGCTTTAAAACAATATGTACCATGCAAAGTCGTACATACGCAAAAGGAATTATATGAATGAAAAATGGTCAAAATCGAAAAAAGGCAAAATTGAAGGCTTGAGAGGTCTCGTTTCGAAAAATATTTTGGACAAACTGCCTATGTCAGTTTTCCAACGGATGATCCCGAAACAATACACGATTTAAAAAAAACGGTGACTAAATCGGAGATACGAGTCAAAGGATACGATAGATCAAACATTTTGGCCAAAGACACAAAACACCAAGCACCACGAACCTTCGGTGGTGTTTGGTTCGTGATGATATTTTGCGAGGAAAGATTTCTTTTTAGGAATCTAGACGACCTCGGATGGCAAGCACGTTCAGAGAGTCTTGAAAACGTTCAAAAGGAATAATATAAATGAAAAATGGTCAAAATCGAAAAAAGGCAAAATTGAAGGCTTGAGAGGTCTCGTTTCGAAAAATATTTCGGACAAACTGCCTACGGCAGTTTGCCAACGGATAGATCCCGAAAAAAATACACGATTTGAAAAAAACGGTGACTAAATCGGAGATACGAGTCAAAAGATACAATAGATCGAAGATTTTGGCCAAAGACACAAAACACCAAGCACCACGAACCTTCAGTGGTGTTTGGTGCGTGATGATATTTTGCGGGGAAAGATGTCTTCTTCGGAATCTAGACGACCTCAAATGGCAAGCACGTTTAGAGAGTCTTACTCATTCGGCCGTTTTAGGGTGATCTTGAAAATTTCAGCATAATCTGAAACCGAAGGTTATGCGCCGCCAAATGGTACTCCATCTGGTGGCGCATACTAATGATTTAAAAAAACGTTTTTAATTAAGTGACATTAGATTCAAATTTATACCCGTTATACATAATTACATTGCGAGTGAAATAACAGGCCTTAAAACGATATATACCATGCTAAGTCATGCATACACAAAACTAATAATAAGATATAAATTGAAAACGTTCAAAGAGAACATTAAAAATTAGTAAAATGTCTTTTTTCGAAAAAAGTCAAAATTGAAGGCTTTGGAGGTCTCGTTTCAAAAAGTATTTTGGATTGCCTACGGATGATCCCGAAACAATACACGATTTGAAAAAAAACCATGACTAAATCGGAGATACGAGTCAAAAGATACGATAGATCGAACATTTTGGCCAAAGACACAAAACACCAAGCACCACGAACCTTCGGTGGTGTTTGGTGCGTGATGATATTTTGCGGGGAAAGATGTCTTTTTTGGAATCTAGACTACCTCAAATGGAAAGCACGTTAAGAGAGTCTTGCTCGTTTGGCCGTTTTAGGGAGATCTTTAGAATTTCAGTACAATCTGAAACCGAAGGTTATGCGCCGCCAAATGGTACTCCATCTGGCGGCGCCTACTAATGATTAAAAAATGTGTTTAAAGAAGTGACATTAGATTCAAATTTATACCCTTTTATACATCATTTCATTGCGAGTGAAATAAAAGGCCTTAAAATGATATATACCATGCTAAGTCATGCGTAAACAAAACTAATAATAAGATATAAATTGAAAACGTTCAAAGAGAACATTAAAAATGAGTAAAATGTCTTTTTTCGGCATCCTGACGACCTCGAATGTCAAGACACTATCTAGGAGTCTTGACGTTAGGGTCGTTTTAGAGTGATCTCGAGAATTTCAGCACAATCTGAAACCGAAGGTTATGCACCGCCAATTGGTACTCTATCTGGCGGCGCATATTAATGATTTAGAAAAGCGTGTTTAATGAAGTGACATTAGATTCAAATTTATAAACGTTATACATAATTACATTGCGAGTGAAATAATAGCCCTTAAAACAATATGTACCATGCAAAGTCATGCATACACAAAAGGAATAATATGAATGAAAAATGGTAAAAATCGAAAAAAGTCAAAATTGAAGGCTTTCGAGGTCTCGTTTCGAAAAATATTTTGGACAAACTGCCTATGTCAGTTTTCCAATGGATGATCCCGAAACAATACACGATTTAAAAAAAACGGTGACTAAATCGGAGATACGAGTCAAAGGATACGATAGATCAAACATTTTGGCCAAAGACACAAAACACCAAGCACCACGAACCTTCGGTGGAGTTTGGTTCGTGATGATATTTTGCGAGGAAAGATTTCTTTTTAGGAATCTAGACAACCTCGGATGGCAAGCACGTTCAGAGAGTCTTGCTAGTTCGACCATTTTAGGGCGATCTTGAAAATTTCAGCATAATCTGAAACCGAAGGTTATGCGCCGCCAAATGGTACTCCATCTGGTGGCGCATACTAATGATTTAAAAAAATGTTTTTAATTAAGTGACATTAGATTCAAATTTATACCCGTTATACATAATTACATTGCGAGTGAAATAACAGGCCTTAAAACGATATATACCATGCTAAGTCACGCATACACAAAACTAATAATAAGATATAAATTGAAAACGTTCAAAGAGAACATTAAAAATTAGTAAAATGTCTTTTTTCGGCATCCTGACGACCTCGAATGTCAAGACACTATCCGGGAGACTTGACGTTAGGGTCGTTTTAGGGTGATCTCGAGAATTTCAGCACAATCTGAAACCGAAGGTTATGGCCGCCAAATGGTACTCCATCTGGCGGCGCATATTAATGATTTACAAAAGCGTGTATAATGAAGTGACACTAGATTCAAATTTATAAGCGTTATACATAATTACATTGCGAGTGAAATAATAGGCCTTAAAACAATATGTACCATGCAAAATCATGCATACACAAAAGGAATAATATGAATGAAAAATGGTCAAAATCGAAAAACGGCAAAATTGAAGGCTTGAGAGGTCTCGTTTCGAAAAATATTTCGGACAAACTGCCTACGGCAGTTTGCCAACGGATACATCTCGAAAAATACACGATTTTAAAAAAACGGTGACTAAATCGGAGATACGAGTCGAAAGATACGATAGATCGAACATTTTGGCCAAAAACACAAAACACCAATTACCACTAACCTTCAGTGGTATTTGGTGCTTGATGATATTTTGCGGGGAAAGATATCTTTTTCTGAATCTAGATGACCTCAAATGGCAAGCATGTTTAGAGAGTCTTGCTTGTTCGGCCGTTTTAGGGTGATCTTGAGAATTTCAGTACAATCTGAAACCGAAGGTTATGCGCCGCCAAATGGTACTCCATCTGGCGGCGCCTACTAATGATTTAAAAAAACTTTTTTAAAGAAGTGACATTAGATTCAAATTTATACCCTTTTATACATAATTTCATTGCGAGTGAAATAAAAGGCCTTAAAACGATATATACAATGCTAAGTCTTGCATAAATAAACTAATAATAAGATATAAATTGAAAACGTTCAAAGAGAACATTAAAAATGAGTAAAATGTCTTTTTTCGGCATCCTGACGACCTCGAATGTCAAGACACTATCTAGGAGTCTTGACGTTAGGGTCGTTTTAGGGTGATCTCGAGAATTTCAGCACAATCTGAAATCGAAGGTTATGGCCGCCAAATGGTACTCCATCTGGCGGCGCATATTAATGATTTAAAAAAGCGTGTATAATGAAGTGACATTAGATTCAAATTTATAAACGTTATACATAATTACATTGCGAGTGAAATAATAGGCCTTAAAACAATATGTACCATGCAAAGTCATGCATACACAAAAGGAATAATATGAATGAAAAATGGTCAAAATCGAAAAAAGTCAAAATTGAAGGCTTTGGAGGTCTCGTTTCGAAAAGTATTTTGGATTGCCTACGGATGATCCCGAAACAATACACGATTTGAAAAAAAACCGTGACTAAATCGGAGATACGAGTCAAAATATACGATAGATCGAACATTTTGGCCAAAGACACAAAACACCAAGCACCACGAACCTTCGGTGGTGTTTGGTGCGTGATGATATTTTGCGGGGAAAGATGTCTTTTTTGGAATCTAGACTACCTCAAATGGCAAGCACGTTCAGAGAGTCTTGCTCGTTTGGCCGTTTTAGGGAGATCTTTAGAATTTCAGTACAATCTGAAACCGAAGGTTATGCGGCTCCAAATTGTACTCTATCTGGCCGCGCATACTAATGATTTAAAAAACGTTTTTAATAAAGTGACGTTAGATTCAAATTTTTACCCGTTATACATAATTACATGCTAAGTCATGCACACACAAAACTAATAATAAGATATAAATTGAAAACGTTCAAAGAGAACATTAAAAATGAGTAAAATGTCTTTTTTCGGCATCCTGACGACCTCGAATGTCAAGACACTATCCTGGAGTCATGAAGTTAGGGTCGTTTTAGGCTGATCTCGAGAATTTCAGCACAATCTGAAATCGAAGGTTATGCGCCGCCAAATGGTACTCCATGTGGCAGCGCATATTAATGATTGAAAAAAGCGTGTATAATGAGGTGACTTTAGATTCAAATTCATAAGCGTTGTACATAATTATATTGCGAGTGAAATAATAGGCCTTAAAACAATATGTACTATGCAAAGTCATGCATACACAAAAGGAATAATATGAATGAAAATTGGTCAAAATCGAAAAAAGGCATAATTGAAGGCTTTCGAGGTCTCGTTTCGAAAAATATTTGGGACAAACCGCCTACGGAAATTGCCAACGGATAGATCCCAAAAAAATACACGATTTGAAAAAAACGGTGACTAAATAGGAGATACGTGTCAAAAGATACGATAGATCGAAATTTTCTCCAAAGATACAAAACACCAAGCACCACGAACCTTCGGTGGTGTTTGGTGCGTGATGATATTTTGCGGGGAAAGATGTATTTTGCGGGGAAAGGTGCTCCATCTGGCGGCGCCTACTAATGATTTAAAAAAACGTGTTTAATGAAGTGACATTAGATTCAAATTTATACCCTTTTATACATAATTTCATTGCAAGTGAAATAAAAGGCCTTAAAATGATATATGCCATGCTAAGTCATGCATAAACAAAACTAATAATAAGATATAAATTGAAACGTTCAAAGAGAACATTAAAAATGAGTAAAATGTCTTTTTATGGCATCCTGACGACCTCGAATGTCAAGACACTATCTAGGAGTCTTGACGTTAGGGTCGTTTTAGGGTAATCTCGAGAATTTCAGCACAATCTGAAACCGAAGGTTATGCGCCGCCAAATGGTACTCCATCTGGCGGCGCATATTAATGATTTAAAAAAGCGTGTTTAATGAAGTGACATTAGATTCAAATTTATAAGCATTATACATAATTACATTGCGAGTGAAATAATAGACCTTAAAACAATATGTACCATGCAAACTCATGCATACACACAAGGAATAATATGAATGAAAAATGGTCAAAATCGAAAAAAGTCAAAATTGAAGGCTTTCGAGGTCTCGTTTCGAAAAATATTTTGGACAAACTGCCTACTGCAGTTGCCAACGGATGATCCTGAAACAATACACGATTTGAAAAAAACGGTGACTAAATCGGAGATACAAGTCAAAAGATACGATAGATCGATCATTTTGGCAAAGACACAAAACACCAAGCACCACGAACCTTCGGTGGTGTTTGGTGTGTGATGATATTTTGCGAGGAAAGATTTCTTTTTTGGAATCTAGATGACCTCAAATGGCAATCATGTTCAGAGAGTCTTGCTCGTTCGACCGTTTTAGGGTGATTTTGAGAATTTCAGCGCAATCTGAAACCGAATGTTATGCGCCGCCAAATGGTACTCCATCTGGTGGCGCATACTAATGATTTAAAAAAATGTGTTAAATGAAGTGACATTAGATTCAAATTTATATTCGTTATACATAATTACATTGCGAGTGAAATAACAGGCCTTAAAATGATATATACCATGCTAAGTCATGCATACACAAAAACTAATAATAAGATATAAATTGTAAACGTTCAAAGAGAACATTAAAAATGAGTAAAATGTCTTTTTTCTGCATCCTGACGACCTCGAATGTCAAGACACTATCCGGGAGTCTTGACCTTAGGGTCGTTTTAGGGTGATCTCGAGAATTTTAGCACAATCTGAAACCGGAGGTTATGCGCCGCCAAATTGTACTCCATCTGGCGGCGCATATTAATGATTTAAAAAAGCGTGTATAATGAAGTGACATTAAATTCAAATTTATAAGCGTTATACATAATTTCATTGCGAGTGAAATAATAGGCCTTAAAACAATATGTATCATGAAAGTCATGCATACACAAAAGGAAAAATATGAATGAAAAATGGTCAAAATCGAAAAAATTCAAAATTGAAGGCTTTCGAGGTCTCGTTTCGATAAATATTTAGGACAAACCGCCTACGGCAGTTTGCCAACGGATAGATCCCGAAAAATACACAATTTGAAAAAAACGGTGACTAAATCGGAGATACGAGTCAAAAGATACGATAGATCGAACATTTTGGCCGAAGACACAAAACACCAAGCACCACGAACCTTCGGTGGTGTTTGGTGCGTGATGATATTTTACGGGGAAAGATATCTTTTTTGGAATCCAGACGACCTCAAATGGCAGGCACGTTCAGAGAGTCTTGCTCGTTCGTCCGTTTTAGGGTGATCTTGAGAATTTCAGTACAATCTAAAACCGAAGGTTATGCGCCGCCAAATGGTACTCCATCTGGCGGCGCCTACTAATGATTTAAAAAAACGTGTTTAATGAAGTGACATTATATTCAAATTTATACCCTTTTATACATAATTTCATTGCGAGTGAAATAAAAGGCCTTAAAACGATATATATCATGCTAGGTCATGCATAAACAAAACTAATAATAAGATATAAATTGAAAACGTTCAAAGAGAACATTAAAAATGAGTAAAATGTCTTTTTCGGCATCCTGACGACCTCGAATGTCAAGACACTATCTAGGAGTCTTGACGTTAGGGTCGTTTTAGGGTGATCTCAAGAATTTCAGTACAATCTGAAACCGAAGGTTATGCGCTGCCAAATGGTACTCCATGTGGCGGAGCATAATAATGATTTAAAAAAGCATGTATAATGTGGTGACATTAGATTCAAATTCATAAGTGTTATACATAATTATATTGCGAGTGAAATAATAGACCTTAAAACAATATGTACAATGCAAAGTCATGCATACACAAAAGGAATAATATGAATGAAAATGGTTAAAATCGAAAAAAGTCAAAATTGAAGGCTTTCGAGGTCTCGTTTCGAAAAATATTTTGGACAAACTGCCTTCGACAGTTTACCAACGGCTGATCCCGAAAAAATACACGATTTGAAAAAAAACGGTGACTAAATCGGAGATACGAGTCAAAAGATACGATAGATCGAACATTTTGGCCAAAGACACAAAACACCAAGTACCACGAACCTTCGGTGGTGTTTGGTGCGTGATGATATTTTGCGAGGAAAGATTTCTTTTTAGGAATCTAGATGACCTCGAATGGCAAGCATGTTCAGATAGTCTTGCTCGTTCGGCGTTTTAGGGTGATTTTGAGAATTTCAGCACAATCTGAAACCGAAGGTTAGGCGCCGCCAAATGGTACTCCATCTGGCGGCGCATACTAATGATTTTGAAAAACATGTTTAATGAAGTGACATTAGATTTAAATTTATACCCGTTATACATAATTACATTGCGAGTGAAATAACAGGACTTAAAACGATATATACCATGCTAAGTCATGAATACTTAAAACTAATAATAAGATATAAATTGAAAACGTTCAAAGAGAACATTAAAAATGAGTAAAATGTCTTTTTTCGGCATCCTGACGACCTCGAATTTCAAGACACTATCCGGGAGTATTGACGTTAGGGTCGTTTTAGGGTGATCTCGAGAATTTCAGCACAATCTGAAACCGAAGGTTATGCGCCGCCAAATTGTACTCCATCTGGCGGCGCATATTAATGATTTAAAAAAGCGTGTATATTGAAGTGACATTAGATTTAAATTTATAAACGTTATACATAATTGAATTGCGAGTGAAATAATAGGCCTTAAAACAATATGTACCATGCAAAGTCATGCATACACAAAAGGAATAATATGAATGAAAAATGGTCAAAATCGAAAAAAGGTAAAATTGAAGGCTTTCGAGGTCTCGTTTCGAAAAATATTTGGGACAAACCGCCTACGGCAGTTTGACAACGGATAGATCTCGAAAAAATACACGATTGGAAAAAAACGGTTACTAAATCGGAGATACGAGTCAAAAGATACGATAGATCGAACATTTTGGCCAAAGACACAAAACACCAAGCACCACCAACCTTCGGTGGTGTTTGGTGCGTGATGATATTTTGTGTGGAAAGATGTCTTTTTCGGAATCTAGATGACCTCAAATGGCAAGCATGTTCAGAGAGTCTTGCTCGTTCGGCCGTTTTAGGGTGATCTTGAGAATTTCAGTACAATCTGAAACCGAAGGTTATGCGCCGCCAAATGGTACTCCATCTGGCGGCGCCTACTAATGACTTAAAAAATGTGTTTAATGAAGTGACATTAGATTCAAATTTATACCATTTTATACATAATTTCATTGCGAGTGAAATAAAAGGCCTTAAAACGATATATACCATGTTAAGTCATGCATAAAAAAAACTAATAATAAGATATAAATTGAAAACGTTCAAAGAGAACATTAAAAATGAGTAAAATGTATTTTTTTTCGGCATCCTGACGACCTCGAATTTCAAGATACTATCTAGGAGTCTTTACGTTAGGGTTGTTTTAGGGTGATCTCGAGAATTTCAGCACAATCTGAAACCGAAGGTTATACGCCGCCAAATGGAACTCCATCTGACGACGCATATTAATGATTTAAAAAAGCGTGTGTAATGAAGTGACATTAGATTCAAATTTATAAACGTTATACATAATTACATTGCGAGTGAAATAATAGGCTTTAAAACAATATGTACCTTGCAAAGTCATGCATGCATAAAAGGAATAATATGAATGAAAAATGGTCAAAATCGAAAAAAGGCAAAATTGAAGGCTTGCGAGGTCTCGTTTCGATAAATATTTTGGACAAACTGCCTATAGCAGTTTGCCAACGGATAGATCCCGAAAAAATACAATATTTGAAAAAAAAAATGGTGACTAAATCGGAGATACGAGTTAAAAGATACGATAGATCGAACATTTTGGCCAAAGAAGCAAAACACCAAGCACCACGAACCTTCGGTGGTGTTTGGTGCGTGATGATATATTGCGAGGAAAGATTTCTTTTTAGGAATCTAGACAACCTCGAATGGCAAGCACATTCAAAGAGTCTTGCTCGTTCGACCGTTTTAGGGTGATCTTGAGAATTTCAATACAATCTGAAACCGAAGGTTATGCGCCGCCAAATGGTACTCCATCTGGCGGCGCCTACTAATGATTTAAAAAACCGTCTTTAATGAAGTGACATTATATTCAAATTTATACCCTTTAATACATAATTTCATTGCGAGTGAAATAAAAGGCCTTAAAACGATATATACCATGCTAAGTCATGCATAAACAAAACTAATAATAAGATATAAATTGAAAACGTTCAAAGAGAACATTAAAAATGAGTAAAATGTCCTTTTCGGCATCCTGACGACCTCGAATGTCAAGACACTATCAAGGAGTCTTGATGTTAGGGTCGTTTTAGGGTGATCTCGAGAATTTCAGCACAATCTGAAACCGAAGGTTATGCGCCGCCAAATGGTACTCCATGAGGCGGCGCATATTAATGATTTAAAAAAGCGTGTATAATGTGGTGACATTAGATTCAAATTCATAAGTGTTATACATAATTACATTGCGAGTGAAATAATTGGCCTTAAAACAATATGTACAATGCAAAGTCATGCATACACAAAAGGAATAATATGAATGAAAAATGGTTAAAATCGAAAAAAGTCAAAATTGAAGGCTTTCGAGGTCTCGTTTCGAAAAATATTTTGGACAAACTGCCTTCGACAGTTTTCCAACGGCTGATCCCGAAAAAATACACGATTTTAAAAAAAACGGTGACTAAATCGGAGATACGAGTTATAAGATACGATAGATCGAACATTTTGGCCAAAGACACAAAACACCAAGCACCACGAACCTTCGGTGGTGTTTGGTGCGTGATGATATTTTGCGAGGAAAGATTTCTTTTTAGGAATCTAGATGACCTCGAATGGCAAGCATGTTCAGAGAGTCTTGCTCGTTCGGCGTTTTAGGGTGATTTTGAGAATTTCAGCACAATCTGAAACCGAAGGTTATGCGCTGCCAAATGGTACTCCATCTGGCGGCCATACTAATGATTTTGAAAAACGTGTTTAATGAAGTGACATTAGATTTAAATTTATACCCGTTATACATAATTACATTGCGAGTGAAATAACAGGCCTTAAAATGATATATACCATGCTATGTCATGAATACACAAAACTAATAATAAGATATAAATTGAAAACGTTCAAAGAGAACATTAAAAATGAGTAAAATGTCTTTTTTCGGCATCCTGACGACCTCGAATTTCAAGACACTATCCGGGAGTATTGACGTTAGGGTCGTTTTAGGGTGATCTCGAGAATTTCAGCACAATCTGAAACCGAAGGTTATGCGCCGCCAAATTGTACTCCATCTAGCGGCGCATATTAATGATTTAAAAAAGCGTGTATAATGAAGTGACATTAGATTTAAATTTATAAACGTTATACATAATTGCATTGCGAGTGAAATAATAGGCGTTAAAACAATATGTACCATGCAAAGTCATGCATACACAAAAGGAATAATATGAATGAAAAATGGTCAAAATCGAAAAAAGGCAAAATTGAAGGCTTTCGAGGTCTCGTTTCGAAAAATATTTGGGACAAACCGCCTACGGCAGTTTGCCAACGGATAGATCCCGAAAAAATACACGATTGGAAAAAAACGGTTACTAAATCGGATATACGAGTCAAAAGATACGATAGATCGAACATTTTGGCCAAAGACACAAAACACCAAGCACCACCAACCTTCGGTGGTGTTTGGTGCGTGATGATATTTTGTGTGGAAAGATGTCTTTTTCGGAATCTAGATGACCTCAAATGGCAAGCATGTTCAGAGAGTTTTTCTCGTTCGGCCGTTTTAGGGTGATCTTGAGAATTTCAGTACAATCTGAAACCGAAGGTTATGCGCCGCCAAATGGTACCCCATCTGGCGGCGCCTACTAATGACTTAAAAAATGTGTTTAATGAAGTGACATTAGATTCAAATTTATACCATTTTATACATAATTTCATTGCGAGTGAAATAAAAGGCCTTAAAACGATATATACCATGTTAAGTCATGCATAAAAAAAACTAATAATAAGATATAAATTGAAAACGTTCAAAGAGAACAATAAAAATTAGTAAAATGTATTTTTTCGGCATCCTGACGACCTCGAATTTCAAGATACTATCTAGGAGTCTTTACGTTAGGGTTGTTTTAGGGTGATCTCGAGAATTTCAGCACAATCTGAAACCGAAGGTTATACGCCGCCAAATGGAACTCCATCTGGCGACGCATATTAATGATTTAAAAAAGCGTGTGTAATGAAGTGACATTAGATTCAAATTTATAAGCGTTATACATAATTACATTGCGAGTGAAATAATGGGCTTTAAAACAATATGTACCATGCAAAGTCATGCATGCATAAAAGGAATAATATGAATGAAAAATGGTCAAAATCGAAAAAAGGCAAAATTGAAGGCTTGCGAGGTCTCGTTTCGATAAATATTTTGGACAAACTGCCTATAGCAGTTTGCCAACGGATAGATCCCGAAAAAATACAATATTTGAAAAAAAACGGTGACTAAATCGGAGATACGAGTTAAAAGATACGATAGATCGCACATTTTGGCCAAAGACACAAAACACCAAGCACCACGAACCTTCGGTGGTGTTTGGTGCGTGATGATATATTGCGAGGAAAGATTTCTTTTTAGGAATCTAGACGACCTCGAATGGCAAGCACGTTCAAAGAGTCTTGCTTGTTCGACCGTTTTAAGGTGATCTTTAGAATTTCAGCACAATCTGAAACCGAAGGTTATGGGCCGCCAAATGGTACTCCATCTGGCGGCGCATACTAATGATTTAAAAAAAAGTGTTTAATAAAGTGACATTAGATTCAAATTTATACCCTTTTAAACATAATTTCATTGCGAGTGAAATAAAAGGCCTTAAAACGATATATACCATGCTAAGTCATGCATAAACAAAACTAATAATAAGATATAAATTTAAAACGTTCAAAGAGAACATTAAAAATGAGTAAAATGTCTTTTATCGGCATCCTGATTACCTCGAATGTCAAGACACTATCTAGGATTCTTGACGTTAGGGTCGTTTTAAGGTGATCTCTAGAATTTCAGCACAATCTGAAACCGAAGGTTATTCGCCGCCAAATGGTACTCCATCTGGCGGCGCATATTAATGATTAGAAAAGCGTGTTTAATGAAGTGATATTAGATTCAACTTTATAAGCGTTATACATAATTACATTGTGAGTGAAATAATAGGCCTTAAAACAATATGTATCATGCAAAGTCATGCATACTCAAAAGGAATAATATGAATGAAAAATTGTCAAAATCGAAAAAATCAAAATTGAAGGCTTTCGAGGTTTCGTTTCGAAAAATATTTTGGAGCCAACGGATATATCCTGAAACATTACACGATTTGAAATAAAACGGTGACTAAATTGGAGATACGAGTCAAAATTTACGATAGATCGAACATTTTGGCCAAAGACACAAAACACCAAGCACCACGAACCTTCGGTGGTGTTTGGTGCGTGATGATATTTTGCGGGGAAAGATGTCTATTTCGGAATCTACACGACCTCAAATAGTAAACACGTTCAGAGAGTCTTGCTCGTTCAGCCGTTTTAGGGTGATCTTGAGAATTTCAGTACAATCTGAAACCGAAGGTTATGCGCTGCCAAATGGTACTCCATCTGGCGGCGCCTACTAATGATTTTAAAAAACGTGTTTAATGAAGTGACATTAGATTTAAATTTATACCCGTTATACATAATTACATTGCGAGTGAAATAACAGGCCTTAAAACGATATATACCATGCTAAGTCATGCATACACAAAACTAATAATAAGATATAAATTGAAAACGTTCAAAAAGAACATTAAAAATGAGTAAAATGTCTTTTTTCGGCATCCTGACGACCTCGAATTTCAAGACACTATCCAGGGTCTTGACGTTAGGGTCGTTTTAGGGTAATCTCGAGAATTTCAGCACAATCTGAAACCGAAGGTTATGCGCCGCCAAATGGTACTCCATCTGGCGGCGCATATTAATGATTTAAAAAAGCGTGTTTAATGAAGTGACATTAGATTCAAATTTATAAGCGTTATACATAATTACATTGCGAGTGAAATAATACGCCTTAAAACAATATGTACCATGCAAAGTCATACATACACAAAAGGAATAATATGAATGAAAAATGGTCAAAATCGAAAAAAGTCAAAATTGAAGGCTTGAGAGGTCTCGTTTCGAATAATATTTTGGACAAACTGCCTACAGCAGTTGCCAACGGATGATCCCGAAACAATACACGATTTGAAAAAAACGGTGACTAAATCGAAGATACGAGTCAAAAGATACGATAGATCGAACATTTTGGCAAATACACAAAACACCAAGCACCACGAACCTTCGGTGGTGTTTGGTGTGTGATGATATTTTGCGAGGAAATATTTCTTTTTTGGAATCTAGATGACCTCGAATGGCAAGCATGTTCAGAGAGTCTTGCTCGTTCGACCATTTTAGGGTATTTTGAGAATTTCAGCACAATCTGAAACCGAAGGTTATGCGCCGCCAAATGGTACTCCATCTGGTGGCGCATACTAATGATTTAAAAAAACGTGTTAAATGAAGTGACATTAGATTCAAATTTATACTCGTTATACATAATTACATTGCGAGTGAAATAACAGGCCTTAAAACGATATATACCATGCTAAGTCATGCATACACAAAAACTAATAATAAGATATAAATTGTAAACGTTCAAAGAGAACATTAAAAATGAGTAAAATGTCTTTTTTCGGCATCCTGACGACCTCGAATGTCAAGACACTATCCGGGAGTCTTGACCTTAGGGTCGTTTTAGGGTAATCTCGAGAATTTTCAGCACAATCTGAAACCAAAGGTTATGCGCCGCCAAATTGTACTCCATCTGGCGGCGCATATTAATGATTTAAAAAAGCGTGTATAATGAAGTGACATTAGATTCAAATTTATAAGCGTTATACATAATTTCATTGCGAGTGAAATAATAGGCCTTAAAACAATATGTATCATGAAAGTCATGCATACACAAAAGGAAAAATATGAATGAAAAATGGTCAAAATCGAAAAAAAATCAAAATTGAAGGCTTTCGAGGTCTCGTTTCGATAAATATTTGGGACAAACCGCCTACGGCTGTTTGCCAAAGGATAGATCCCGAAAAATACACGATTTGTAAAAAACGGTGACTAAATCGGAGATACGAGTCAAAAGATACGATAGATCGAACATTTTGGCCGAAGACACAAAACACTAAGCACCACGAACCTTCGGTGGTGTTTGGTGCGTGATGATATTTTGCGGGGAAAGATATCTTTTTTGGAATCCAGATGACCTTAAATGGCAAGCACGTTCAGAGAGTCTTTGTCGTTCGTCCGTTTTAGGGTGATCTTGAGAATTTCAGTACAATCTGAAACCGAAGGTTATGCGCCGCCAAATGGTACTCCATCTGGCGGCGCCTACTAATGATTTAAAAAAATGGGTTTAATGAAGTGACATTATATTCAAATTTATACCCTTTTATACATAATTTCATTGCGAGTGAAATAAAAGGCCTTAAAATGATATATACCATGCTAAGTCATGCATAAACAAAACTAATAATAAGATATAAATTGAAAACGTTCAAAGAGAACATTAAAAATGAGTAAAATGTCTTTTTCGGCATCCTGACGACCTCGAATGTCAAGACACTATCTAGGAGTCTTGACGTTAGGGTCGTTTTAGGGTGATCTCGAGAATTTCAGCACAATCTGAAACCGAAGGTTATGCGCCGCCAAATGGTACTCCATGTGGCGGCGCATATTAATGATTTAAAAAAGCGTGTATAATGTGGTGACATTAGATTCAAATTCATAAGTGTTATACATAATTACATTGCGAGTGAAATAATAGACCTTAAAACAATATGTACAATGCAAAGTCATGCATACACAAAAGGAATAATATGCATGAAAAATGGTTAAAATCGAAAAAAGTCAAAATTGAAGGCTTTCGAGATCTCGTTTCGAAAAATATTTTGGACAAACTGCCTTCGACAGTTTGCCAAAGAATGATCCCGAAAAAATACATGATTTGAAAAAAACGGTGACTAAATCGGAGATACGAGTCAAAAGATACGATAGATCGAACATTTTGGCCAAAGACACAAAACACCAAGTACCACGAACCTTCGGTGGTGTTTGGTGCGTGATGATATTTTGCGAGGAAAGATTTCTTTTTAGGAATCTAGATGACCTCGAATGGCAAGCATGTTCTGAGAGTCTTGCTCGTTCGGCGTTTTAGGGTGATTTTGAGAATTTCAGCACAATCTGAAACCGAAGGTTATGCGCCGCCAAATGGTACTCCATCTGGCGGCGCATACTAATGATTTTGAAAAACGTGTTTAATGAAGTGACATTAGATTTAAATTTATACCCGTTATACATAATTACATTGCGAGTGAAATAACAAGCCTTAAAACGATATATACCATGCTAAGTCATGAATACACAAAACTAATAATAAGATATAAATTGAAAACGTTCAAAGAGAACATTAAAAATGAGTAAAATGTCTTTTTTCGGCATCCTGACGACCTCGAATTTCAAGACACTATCTAGGAGTATTGACGTTAGGGTCGTTTTAGGGTGATCTCGAGAATTTCAGCACAATCTGAAACCGAAGGTTATGCGCCGCCAAATGGTACTCCATGTGGCGGCGCATATTAATGATTTAAAAAAGCGTGTATAATGTGGTGACATTAGATTCAAATTCATAAGTGTTATACATAATTACATTGCGAGTGAAATAATAGACCTTAAAACAATATGTACAATGCAAAGTCATGCATACACAAAAGGAATAATATGAATGAAAAATGGTTAAAATCGAAAAAAGTCAAAATTGAAGGCTTTCGAGGTCTCGTTTCGAAAAATATTTTGGACAAACTGCCTTCGACAGTTTGCCAACGGCTGATCCCGAAAAAATACACGATTTGAAAAAAACGGTGACTAAATCGGAGATACGAGTCAAAAGATACGATAGATCGAACATTTTGGCTAAAGACACAAAACACCAAGTACCATGAACCTTCGGTGGTGTTTGTTGCGTGATGATATTTTGCGAGGAAAGATTTCTTTTTAGGAATCTAGATGACCTCGAATGGCAAGCATGTTCAGAGAGTCTTGCTCGTTCGGCATTTTAGGGTGATTTTGAGAATTTCAGCACAATCTGAAACCGAAGGTTATGCGCCGCCAAATGGTACTCCATCTGGCGGCGCATACTAATGATTTTGAAAAACGTGTTTAATGAAGTGACATTAGATTTAAATTTATACCCGTTATACATAATTACATTGCGAGTGAAATAACAGGCCTTAAAACGATATATACCATGCTAAGTCATGAATACACAAAACTAATAATAAGATATAAATTGAAAACGTTCAAAGAGAACATTAAAAATGAGTAAAATGTCTTTTTTCGGCATCCTGACGACCTCGAATTTCAAGACACTATCCGGGAGTATTGACGTTAGGGTCGTTTTAGGGTGATCTCGAGAATTTCAGCACAAACTGAAACCGAAGGTTATGCGCCGCCAAATTGTACTCCATCTGGCGGCGCATATTAATGATTTAAAAAAGCGTGTATAATGAAGTGACATTAGATTTAAATTTATAAAAGTTATACATAATTGCATTGTGAGTGAAATAATAGGCCTTAAAACAATATGTACCATGCAAAGTCATGCATACACAAAAGGAATAATATGAATGAAAAATGGTCAAAATTGAAAAAAGGCAAAATTGAAGGCTTTCGAGGTCTCGTTTCGAAAAATATTTGGGTCAAACCGCCTACGGCAGTTTGCCAACGGATATATCTCGAAAAAATACACGATTGGAAAAAAACGGTTACTAAATCGGAGATACGAGTCAAAAGATACGATAGATAGAACATTTTGGCCAAAGGCACAAAACACCAAGAACCACCAACCTTCGGTGGTGTTTGGTGCGTGATGATATTTTGTGTGGAAAGATGTCTTTTTCGGAATCTAGATGACCTCAAATCGAAAGCATGTTCAGAGAGTCTTGCTCGTTCGGCCGTTTTAGGGTGATCTTGAGAATTTCAGTACAATCTGAAACCGAAGGTTATGCGCCGCCAAATGGTACTCCATCTGGCGGCGCCTACTAATGACTTAAAAAATGTGTTTAATGAAGTGACATTAGATTCAAATTTATACCATTTTATACATAATTTCATTGCGAGTGAAATAAAAGGCCTTAAAACGATATATACCATGTTAAGTCATGCATAAAAAAAACTAATAATAAGATATAAATTGAAAACGTTCAAAGAGAGTATTAAAAATGAGTAAAATGTATTTTTTCGGCATCCTGACGACCTCGAATTTCAAGATACTATCTAGGAGTCTTTACCTTTGGGTCGTTTTAGGGTGATCTCGAGAATTTCAGCACAATCTGAAACCGAAGGTTATACGCCGCCAAATGGAACTCCATCTGGCGACGTATATTAATGATTTAAAAAATCGTGTGTAATGAAGTGACATTAGATTCAAATTTATAAGCGTTATACATAATTACATTACGAGTGAAATAATAGGCTTTAAAACAATATGTACCATGCAAAGTCATGCATGCATAAAAGGAATAATATGAATGAAAAATGGTCAAAATCGAAAAAAGGCAAAATTAAAGGCTTGCGAGGTCTCGTTTCGATAAATATTTTGGACAAACTGCCTATAGCAGTTTGCCAACGGATAGATCCCGAAAAAATACAATATTTGAAACAAAACGGTGACTAAATCGGAGATACGAGTTAAAAGATACGATAGATCGAACATTTTGGCCAAAGACACAAAACACCAAGCACCACGAACCTTCGGTGGTGTTTGGTGCGTGATGATATATTGCGAGGAAAGATTTCTTTTTAGGAATCTAGACGACCTCGAATGGCAAGCACGTTCAAAGAGTCTTGCTCGTTCGACCGTTTTAGGGAGATCTTGAGAATTTCAGTACAATCTGAAACCGAAGGTTATGCGCCGCCAAATGGTACTCCATCTGGCGGCGCCTACTAATGATTTAAAAAAACGTGTTTAATGAAGTGACATTATATTCAAATTTATACCCTTTTATACATAATTTCATTGCGAGTGAAATAAAAGGCCTTAAAACGATATATACCATGCTAAGTCATGCATAAACAAAACTAATAATAAGATATAAATTGAAAACGTTCAAAGAGAACATTAAAAATGAGTAAAATGTCTTTTTTGGCATCCTGACGATCTTGAATGTCAAGACACTATCTAGGAGTCTTGACGTTAGGGTCGTTTTAGGGTGATCTCGAGAATTTCAGCATAATCTGAAACCGAATGTTATGCGCCGCCAAATGGTATTCCATGTGGCGGCGCATATTAATGATTTAAAAAAGCGTGTATAATGTGGTGACATTAGATTCAAATTCATAAGTGTTATACATAATTACATTGCGAGTGAAATAATAGACCTTAAAACAATATGTACAATGCAAAGTCATGCATACACAAAAGGAATAATATGAATGAAAAATGGTTAAAATCGAAAAAAGTCAAAAATGAAGGCTTTCGAGGTCTCGTTTCGAAAAATATTTTGGACAAACTGCCTTCGACAGTTTGCCAACGGCTGATCCCGAAAAAATACACGATTTGAAAAAAAACGGTGACTAAATCGGAGATACGAGTCAAAAGATACGATAGATCGAACATTTTGGCCAAAGACACAAAACACCAAGTACCACGAACCTTCGGTGGTGTTTGGTGCGTGATGATATTTTGCGAGGAAAGATTTCTTTTTAGGAATCTAGATGACCTCGAATGGCAAGCATGTTCAGAGAGTCTTGCTCGTTCGGCGTTTTAAGGTAATTTTGAGAATTTCAGCACAATCTGAAACCGAAGGTTATGCGCCGCCAAATGGTACTCCATCTGGCGGCGCATACTAATGATTTTGAAAAAACGTGTTTAATGAAGTGACAATCGATTTAAATTTATACCCGTTATACATAATTACATTGCGAGTGAAATAACAGGCCTTAAAACGATATATACCATGCTAAGTCATGAATACACAAAACTAATAATAAGATATAAATTGAAAACGTTCAAAGAGAACATTAAAAATGAGTAAAATGTCTTTTTTTGGCATCCTGACGACCTCGAATTTCAAGACACTATCCGGGAGTATTGACGTTAGGGTCGTTTTAGGGTGATCTTGAGAATTTCAGCACAATCCGAAACCGAAGGTTATGCGCCGCCAAATTGTACTCCATCTGGCGGCGCATATTAATGATTTAAAAAAGCGTGTATAATGAAGTGACATTAGATTTAAATTTATAAACGTTATACATAATTGCATTGCGAGTGAAATAATAGGCCTTAAAACAATATGTACCATGCAAAGTCATGCATACACAAAAGGAATAATATGAATGAAAAATGGTCAAAATCGAAAAAAGGCAAAATTGAAGGCTTTCGAGGTCTCGTTTCGAAAAATATTTGGGACAAACCGCCTACGGCAGTTTGCCATCGGATAGATCTCGAAAAAATACACGATTGGAAAAAAACGGTTACTAAATCGGAGATATGAGTCAAAAGATACGATAGATCGAACATTTTCGCCAAAGACACAAAACACCAAGAACCACCAACCTTCGGTGGTGTTTGGTGCGTGATGATGTTTTGTGTGGAAAGATGTCTTTTTCGGAATCTAGATGACCTCAAATGGCAAGCATGTTCAGAGAGTCTTGCTCGTTCGGCCGTTTTAGGGTGGTCCTGAGAATTTCAGTACAATCTGAAACCGAAGGTTTTGCGCTGCCAAATGGTACTCCATCTGGCGGCGCCTACTAATGACTTAAAAAATGTGTTTAATGAAGTGACATTAGATTCAAATTTATACCATTTTATACATAATTTCATTGCGAGTGTAATAAAAGGCCTTAAAACGATATATACCATGTTAAGTCATGCATAAAAAAAACTAATAATAAGATGTAAATTGAAAACGTTCAAAGAGAACATTAAAAATGAGTAAAATGTATTTTTTCGGCATCCTGACGACCTCGAATTTCAAGATACTATCTAGGATCTTTACGTTAGGGTCGTTTTAGGGTGATCTCGAGAATTTCAGCACAATCTGAAACCGAAGGTTATACGCCGCCAAATGGAACTCCATCTGGCGACGCATATTAATGATTTAAAAAATCGTGTGTAATGAAGTGACATTAGATTCAAATTTATAAGCGTTATACATAATTACATTACGAGTGAAATAATAGGCTTTAAAACAATATGTACCATGCAAAGTCATGCATGCATAAAAGGAATAATATGAATGAAAAATGGTCAAAATCGAAAAAAGGCAAAATTGAAGGCTTGCGAGGTCTCGTTTCGATAAATATTTTGGACAAACTGCCTATAGCAGTTTGCCAACGGATAGATCCCGAAAAAATACAATATTTGAAACAAAACGGTGACTAAATCGAAGATACGAGTTAAAAGATACGATAGATCGAACATTTTGGCCAAAGACACAAAACACCAAGCACCACGAACCTTCGGTGGTGTTTGGTGCGTGATGATATATTGCGAGGAAAGATTTCTTTTTAGGAATCTAGACGACCTCGAATGGCAAGCACGTTCAAAGAGTCTTGCTCGTTCGACCGTTTTAGGGAGATCTTGAGAATTTCAGTACAATCTGAAACCGAAGGTTATGCGCCGCCAAATGGTACTCCATCTGGCGGCGCCTACTAATGATTTAAAAATACGTGTTTAATGAAGTGACATTATATTCAAATTTATACCCTTTTATACATAATTTCATTGCGAGTGAAATAAAAGGCCTTAAAACGATATATACCATGCTAAGTCATGCATAAACAAAACTAATAATAAGATATAAATTGAAAACGTTCAAAGAGAACATTAAAAATGAGTAAAATGTCTTTTTCGGCATCCTGACGACCTCGAATGTCAAGACACTATCTAGGAGTCTTGACGTTAGGGTCGTTTTAGGGTGATCTCGAGAATTTCAGCACAATCTGAAACCGAAGGTTATGCGCCGCCAAATGGTACTCCATGTGGCGGCGCATATTAATGATTTAAAAAAGCGTGTATAATGTGGTGACATAAATTCAAATTCATAAGTGTTATACATAATTACATTGCGAGTGAAATAATAGGCCTTAAAACAATATGTACAATGCAAAGTCATGCATACACAAAAGGAATAATATGAATGAAAAATGGTAAAAATTGAAAAAAGTCAAAATTGAAGGCTTTCGAGGTCTCGTTTCGAAAAATATTTTGGACAAACTGCCTTCGACAGTTTGCCAACGGCTGATCCCGAAAAAATACACGATTTGAAAAAAAACGGTGACTAAATCGGAGATACGAGTCAAAAGATACGATAGATCGAACATTTTGGCCAAAGACACAAAACACCAAGCACCACGAACCTTCGGTGGTGTTTGGTGCGTGATGATATTTTGCGAGGAAAGATTTCTTTTTAGGAATCTAGATGACCTCGAATGGCAAGCATGTTCAGAGAGTCTTGCTCATTCGGCCGTTTTAGGGTGATCTTGAGAATTTCAGTACAATCTGAAACCGAAGGTTATGCGCCGCCAAATGGTACTCCATCTGGCGGCGCCTACTAATGACTTAAAAAATGTGTTTAATGAATTGACATTAGATTCAAATTTATACCATTTTATACATAATTTCATTGCGAGTGAAATAAAAGGCCTTAAAACGATATATACCATGTTAAGTCATGCATAAAAAAACTAATAATAAGATATAAATTGAAAACGTTCAAAGAGAACATTAAAAATGAGTAAAATGTATTTTTTTGGCATCCTGACGACCTCGAATTTCAAGATACTATCTAGGAGTCTTTACGTTAGGGTCGTTTTAGGGTGATCTCGAGAAGTTCAGCACAATCTGAAACCGAAAGTTATACGCCGCCAAATGGAACTCCATCTAGCGACGCATATTAATGATTTAAAAAAGCGTGTGTAATGAAGTGACATTAGATTCAAATTTATAAGCGTTATACATAATTACATTACGAGTGAAATAATAGGCTTTAAAACAATATGTACCATGCAAAGTCATGCATGCATAAAAGGAATAATATGAATGAAAAATGGTCAAAATCGAAAAAAGGCAAAATTGAAGGCTTGCGAGGTCTCGTTTCGATAAATATTTTGGATAAACTACCTATAGCAGTTTGCCAACGGATAGATCCCGAAAAAATACAATATTTGAAAAAAAACAGTGACTAAATCGGAGATACGAGTTAAAAGATACGATAGATCGAACATTTTGGCCAAAGACACAAAACACCAAGCACCACGAACCTTCGGTGGTGTTTGGTGCGTGATGAAATATTGCGAGGAAAGATTTCTTTTTAGGAATCTAGACGACCTCGAATGGCAAGCACATTCAAAGAGTCTTGCTCGTTCGACCATTTTAGGGTGATCTTGAGAATTTCAGTACAATCTGAAACCGAAGGTTATGCGCCGCCAAATGGTACTCCATTTGGCGGCGCCTACTAATGATTTAAAAAAACGTGTTTAATGAAGTGACATTATATTCAAATTTATACCCTTTTATACATAATTTCATTGCGAGTGAAATAAAAGGCCTTAAAACGATATATACCATGCTAAGTCATGCATAAACAAAACTAATAATAAGATATAAATTGAAAACGTTCAAAGAGAACATTAAAAATGAGTAAAATGTCTTTTTCGGCATCCTGACGACCTCGAATGTCAAGACACTATCTAGGAGTCTTGACGTTAGGGTCGTTTTAGGGTGATCTCAAGAATTTCAGCACAATCTGAAACCGAAGGTTATGCGCCGCCAAATGGTACTCCATGTGGCGGCGCATATTAATGATTTAAAAAAGCGTGTATAATGTGGTGACATAAATTCAAATTCATAAGTGTTATACATAATTACATTGCGAGTGAAATAATAGGCCTTAAAACAATATGTACAATGCAAAGTCATGCATACACAAAAGGAATAATATGAATGAAAAATGGTTAAAATCGAAAAAAGTCAAAATTGAAGGCTTTCGAGGTCTCGTTTCGAAAAATATTTTGGACAAACTGCCTTCGACAGTTTGCCAACGGCTGATCCCGAAAAAATACACGATTTGAAAAAAAACGGTGACTAAATCGGGGATACGAGTCAAAAGATACGATAGATCGAACATTTTGGCCAAAGACACAAAACACCAAGCACCACGAACCTTCGGTGGTGTTTGGTGCGTGATGATATTTTGCGAGGAAAGATTTCTTTTTAGGAATCTAGATGACCTCGAATGGCAAGCATGTTCAGAGAGTCTTGCTCGTTCAGCCGTTTTAGGGTGATCTTGAGAATTTCAGTACAATCTGAAACCGAAGGTTATGCGCCGCCAAATGGTACTCCATCTGGCGGCACCTACTAATGACTTAAAAATGTGTTTAATGAAGTGACATTAGATTCAAATTTATACCATTTTATACATAATTTCATTGCGAGTGAAATAAAAGGCCTTAAAACGATATATACCATGTTAAGTCATGCATAAAAAAACTAATAATAAGATATAAATTGAAAACGTTCAAAGAGAACATTAAAAATGAGTAAAATGCATTTTTTCGGCATCCTGACGACCTCGAATTTCAAGATACTATCTAGGAGTCTTTACGTTAGGGTCGTTTTAGGGTGATCTCGAGAATTTCAGCACAATCTGAAACCGAAGGTTATACGCCGCCAAATGGAACTCCATCTGGCGACGCATATTAATGATTTAAAAAAGCGTGTGTAATGAAGTGACATTAGATTCAAATTTATAAGCGTTATACATAATTACATTACGAGTGAAATAATAGGCTTTAAAACAATATGTACCATGCAAAGTCATGCATGCATAAAAGGAATAATATGAATGAAAAATGGTCAAAATCGAAAAAAGGCAAAATTGAAGGCTTGCGAGGTCTCGTTTTGATAAATATTTTGGACAAACTACCTATAGCAGTTTGCCAACGGATAGATCCCGAAAAAATACAATATTTGAAAAAAAACAGTGACTAAATCGGAGATACGAGTTAAAAGATACGATAGATCGAACATTTTGGCCAAAGACACAAAACACCAAGCACCACGAACCTTCGGTGGTGTTTGGTGCGTGATGATATATTGCGAGGAAAGATTTCTTTTTAGGAATCTAGACGACCTCGAATGGCAAGCACGTTCAAAGAGTCTTGCTCGTTCGACCGTTTTAGGGTGATCTTGAGAATTTCAGTACAATTTGAAACCGAAGGTTATGCGCCGCCAAATCGTACTCCATCTGGCGACGCCTACTAATGATTTAAAAAAACGTGTTTAATGAAGTGACATTATATTCAAATTTATACCCTTTTATACATAATTTCATTGCGAGTGAAATAAAAGGCCTTAAAACGATATATACCATGCTAAGTCATGCATAAACAAAACTAATAATAAGATATAAATTGAAAACGTTCAAAGAGAACATTAAAAATGAGTAAAATGTCTTTTTCGGCATCCTGACGACCTCGAATGTCAAGACACTATCTAGGAGTCTTGACGTTAGGGTTGTTTTAGGGTGATCTCGAGAATTTCAGCACAATCTGAAACTGAAGGTTATGCGCCGCCAAATGGTACTCCATGTGGCGGCGCATATTAATGATTTAAAAAAGCGTGTATAATGTGGTGACATAAATTCAAATTCATAAGTGTTATACATAATTACATTGCGAGTGAAATAATAGGCCTTAAAACAATATGTACAATGCAAAGTCATGCATACACAAAAGGAATAATATGAATGAAAAATGGTTAAAATCGAAAAAAGTCAAAATTGAAGGCTTTCGAGGTCTCGTTTCGAAAAATATTTTGGACAAACTGCCTTCGACAGTTTGCCAACGGCTGATCCCGAAAAAATACACGATTTGAAAAAAAACGGTGACTAAATCGGAGATACGAGTCAAAAGATACGATAGATCGAACATTTTGGCCAAAGACACAAAACACCAAGCACCACGAACCTTCGGTGGTGTTTGGTGCGTGATGATATTTTGCGAGGAAAGATTTCTTTTTAGGAATCTAGATGACCTCGAATGGCAAGCATGTTCAGAGAGTCTTGCTCGTTCGGCCGTTTTAGGGTGATCTTGAGAATTTCAGTACAATCTGAAATCGAAGGTTATGCGCCGCCAAATGGTACTCCATCTGGCGGCGCCTACTAATGACTTAAAAAATGTGTTTAATGAAGTGACATTAGATTCAAATTTATACCATTTTATACATAATTTCATTGCGAGTGAAATAAAAGGCCTTAAAACGATATATACCATGTTAAGTCATGCATAAAAAAAACTAATAATAAGATATAAATTGAAAACGTTAAAAGAGAACATTAAAAATGAGTAAAATGTATTTTTTCGGCATCCTGACGACCTCGAATTTCAAGATACTATCTAGGAGTCTTTACGTTAGGGTCGTTTTAGGGTGATCTCGAGAATTTCAGCACAATCTGAAACCGAAGGTTATACGCCGCCAAATGGAACTCCATCTGGCGACGCATATTAATGATTTAAAAAAGCGTGTGTAATAAAGTGACATTAGATTCAAATTTATAAGCGTTATACATAATTACATTACGAGTGAAATAATAGGCTTTAAAACAATATGTACCATGCAAAGTCATGCATGCATAAAAGGAATAATATGAATGAAAAATGGTCAAAATCGAAAAAAGGCAAAATTGAAGGCTTGTGAGGTCTCGTTTCGATAAATATTTTGGATAAACTACCTATAGCAGTTTGCCAACGGATAGATCCCGAAAAAATACAATATTTGAAAAAAAACAGTGACTAAATTGGAGATACGAGTTAAAAGATACGATAGATCGAACATTTTGGCCAAAGACACAAAACACCAAGCACCACGAACCTTCGGTGGTGTTTGGTGCGTGATGATATATTGCGAGGAAAGATTTCTTTTTAGGAATCTAGATGACCTCGAATGGCAAGCACGTTCAAAGAGTCTTGCTCGTTCGACCGTTTTAGGGTGATCTTGAGAATTTCAGTACAATCTGAAACCGAAGGTTATGCGCCGCCAAATGGTACTCCATCTGGCGGCGCCTACTAATGATTTAAAAAAACGTGTTTAATGAAGTGACATTATATTCAAATTTATACCCTTTTATACATAATTTCATTGCGAGTGAAATAAAAGGCCTTAAAACGATATATACCATGCTAAGTCATGCATAAACAAAACTAATAATAAGATATAAATTGAAAACGTTCAAAGAGAACATTAAAAATGAGTAAAATGTCTTTTTCGGCATCCTGACGACCTCGAATGTCAAGACACTATCTAGGAGTCTTGACGTTAGGGTCGTTTTAGGGTGATCTCGAGAATTTCAGCACAATCTGAAACCGAAGGTTATGCGCCGCCAAATGGTACTCAATGTGGCGGCGCATATTAATGATTTAAAAAAGCGTGTATAATGTGGTGACATAAATTCAAATTCATAAGTGTTATACATAATTACATTGCGAGTGAAATAATAGGCCTTAAAACAATATGTACAATGCAAAGTCATGCATACACAAAAGGAATAATATGAATGAAAAATGGTTAAAATCGAAAAAAGTCAAAATTGAAGGCTTTCGAGGTCTCGTTTCGAAAAATATTTTGGACAAACTGCCTTCGACAGTTTGCCAATGGCTGATCCTGAAAAAATACACGATTTGAAAAAAAACGGTGACTAAATCGGAGATACGAGTCAAAAGATACGATAGATCGAACATTTTGGCCAAAGACACAAAACATCAAGCACCACGAACCTTCGGTGGTGTTTGGTGCGTGATGATATTTTGCGAGGAAAGATTTCTTTTTAGGAATCTAGATGACCTCGAATGGCAAGCATGTTCAGAGAGTCTTGCTCGTTCGGCGTTTTAGGGTGATTTTGAGAATTTCAGCACAATCTGAAACCGAAGGTTATGCGCCGCCAAATGGTACTCCATCTGGCGGCGCATACTAATGATTTTGAAAAACGTGTTTAATGAAGTGACATTAGATTTAAATTTATACCCGTTATACATAATTACATTGCGAGTGAAATAACAGGCCTTAAAACGATATATACCATGCTAAGTCATGAATACACAAAACTAATAATAAGATATAAATTGAAAACGTTCAAAGAGAACATTAAAAATGAGTAAAATGTCTTTTTTCGGCATCCTGACGACCTCGAATTTCAAGACACTATCCGGGAGTATTGATGTTAGGGTCGTTTTAGGGTGATCTCGAGAATTTCAGCACAATCTGAAACCGAAGGTTATGCGCCGCCAAATTGTACTCCATCTGGCGGCCCATATTAATGATTTAAAAAAGCGTGTATAATGAAGTGACATTAGATTTAAATTTATAAACGTTATACATAATTGCATTGCGAGTGAAATAATAGGCCTTAAAACAATATGTACCATGCAAAGTCATGCATACACAAAAGGAATAATATGAATGAAAAATGGTCAAAATTGAAAAAAGGCAAAATTGAAGGCTTTCGAGGTCTCGTTTCGAAAAATATTTGGGACAAACTGAAATGTCCCGTTCTTATTGATTAAAAACGTTCCATATTAATTGATTTCGTTGCGAGGTTTTGACCTCTATATGAGACGTTTTTAAAAGACTGCATTCATTTTAAAACAAACCATAACCTTTATTTCATCAATAAAGGTTTAAAAAGCTTTACGTAGATTATCAAATAATGATAATCTAAAATATCCTGTTTACACACGACCATTACATAATGGTTTACAATACAAATATGTTACAACAAAATAAGTTTCTTGAATGCAGTTTTTACACAATATCATACAAGCATGGACTCCAAATCTCGTCCTTATTTAAGTATGCGACAGCGGAAGCTCTTAATAATCACCTGAGAATAAACATGCTTAAAAACGTCAACAAAAATATTGGTGAGTTATAGGTTTAACCTATATATATCAAATCATAATAATAGACCACAAGATTTCATATATCAATACACATCCCATACATAGAGATAAAAATCATTCATATGGTGAACACCTGGTAACCGACATTAACAAGATGCATATATAAGAATATCCCCATCATTCCGGGACACCCTTCGGATATGATATAAATTTCGAAGTACTAAAGCATCCGGTACTTTGGATGGGGCTTGTTAGGCCCAATAGATCTATCTTTAGGATTCGCGTCGATTAGGGTGTCTGTTCCCTAATTCTTAGATTACCAGACTTAATAAAAAGGGGCATATTCGATTTCGATAATTCAACCATAGAATGTAGTTTCACGTACTTGTGTCTATTTTGTAAATCATTTATAAAACCTGCATGTATTCTCATCCCAAAAATATTAGATTTTAAAAGTGGGACTATAACTCACTTTCACAGATTTTTACTTCGTCGGGAAGTAAGACTTGGCCACTGGTTGATTCACGAACCTATAACAATATATACATATATATCAAAGTGTGTTTAAAATATATTTACAACACTTTTAATATATTTTGATGTTTTAAGTTTATTAAGTCAGCTGTCCTCGTTAGTAACCTACAACTAGTTGTCCACAATTAGATGTACACAAATAAATAGATAAATATTATCTTGAATCAATCCACGACCCAGTGTATACGTATCTCAGTATTGATCACAACTCAAACTATATATATTTTGGAATCAACCTCAACCCTGTATAGCTAACTCTAACATTCACATATAGAGTGTCTATGGTTGTTCCGAAATATATATAGATGTGTCGACATGATAGGTCGAAACATTGTATACGTGTCTATGGTATCTCAAGATTACATAATATACAATACAAGTTGATTAAGTTATGGTTGGAATAGATTTGTTACCAATTTTCACGTAGCTAAAATGAGAAAAATTATCCAATCTTGTTTTACCCATAACTTTTTCATTTTAAATCCGTTTTGAGTGAATCAAATTGCTATGGTTTCATATTGAACTCTATTTTATGAATCTAGACAGAAAAAGTATAGGTTTATAGTCGGAAAAATAAGTTACAAGTCGTTTTTGTAAAGGTAGTCATTTCAGTCGAAAGAACGACGTCTAGATGACCATTTTAGAAAACATACTTCCACTTTGAGTTTAACCATAATTTTTGGATATAGTTTCATGTTCATAATAAAAATCATTTTCTCAGAATAACAACTTTTAAATCAAAGTTTATCATAGTTTTTAATTAACTAACCCAAAACAGCCCGCGGTGTTACTACGACGGCGTAAATCCGGTTTTACGGTATTTTTCGTGTTTCCAGGTTTTAAATCATTAAGTTAGCATATCATATAGATATAGAACATGTGTTTAGTTGATTTTAAAAGTCAAGTTAGAAGGATTAACTTTTGTTTGCGAACAAGTTTAGAATTAACTAAACTATGTTCTAGTGATTACAAGTTTAAACCTTCGAATAAGATAGCTTTATATGTATGAATCGAATGATGTTATGAACATCATTACTACCTTAAGTTCCTTGGATAAACCTACTAGAAAAGATAAAAATGGATCTAGCTTCAATGGATCCTTGGATGGCTCGAAGTTCTTGAAGCAGAATCATGACACGAAAACAAGTTCAAGTAAGATCATCACTTGAAATAAGATTGTTATAGTTATAGAAATTGAACCAAAATTTGAATATGATTATTACCTTGTATTAGAATGATAACCTACTGTAAGAAACAAAGATTTCTTGAGGTTGGATGATCACCTTACAAGATTGGAAGTGAGCTAGCAAACTTGAAAGTATTCTTGATTTTATGAAACTAGAACTTTTGGAATTTATGAAGAACACTTAGAACTTGAAGATAGAACTTGAGAGAGATCAATTAGATGAAGAAAATTGAAGAATGAAAGTGTTTGTAGGTGTTTTTGGTCGTTGGTGTATGGATTAGATATAAAGGATATGTAATTTTGTTTTCATGTAAATAAGTCATGAATGATTACTCATATTTTTGTAATTTTATGAGATTTTTCATGCTAGTTGCCAAATGATGGTTCCCAAATGTGTTAGGTGACTCACATGGGCTGCTAAGAGCTGATCATTGGAGTGTATATACCAATAGTACATACATCTAAAAGCTGTGTATTGTACGAGTACGAATACGGGTGCATACGAGTAGAATTGTTGATGAAACTGAACGAGGATGTAATTGTAAGCATTTTTGTTAAGTAGAAGTATTTTAATAAGTGTATTGAAGTCTTTCAAAAGTGTATGAATACATATTAAAACACTACATGTATATACATTTTAACTGAGTCGTTAAGTCATCGTTAGTCGTTGCATGTAAATGTTGTTTTGAAACCTTTAGGTTAACGATCTTGTTAAATGTTGTTAACCCAATGTTTATAATATCAAAAGAGATTTTAAATTATTATATTATCATGATATTATGATGTACGAATATATCTTAATATGATATATATACATTAAATGTCGTTACAACGATAATCGTTACATATATGTCTCGTTTCAAAATCATTAAGTTAGTAGTCTTGTTTTTACATATGTAGTTCATTGTTAATATACTTAATGATATGTTTACTTATCATAATATCATGTTAACTATATATATAACCATATATATGTCATCATATAGTATTTTTACAAGTTTTAACGTTCGTGAATCACGGTCAACTTGGGTAGTCAATTGTCTATATGAAACCTATTTCAATTAATCAAGTCTTAACAAGTTTGATTGCTTAAGATGTTGGAAACATCTAATCATGTAAATATCAATCTCAATTAATATATATAAACATGGAAAAGTTCGGGTCACTACAGTACCTACCCGTTAAATAAATTTCATCCCGAAATTTTAAGCTGTTGAAGGTGTTGACGAATCTTCTGGAAATAGATGCGGGTATTTCTTCTTCATCTGATCTTCACGCTCCCAGGTTAACTCGGGTCCTCTACGAGCATTCCATCGAACCTTAACAATTGGTATCTTGTTTTGCTTAAGTCTTTTAACCTCACGATCCATTATTTCGACGGGTTCTTCGATGAATTGAAGTTTTTGGTTGATTTGGATTTCATCTAATGGAATAGTGAGATCTTCTTTAGCAAAACATTTCTTCAAATTCGAGACGTGGAAAGTGTTATGTACAGCCGCGAGTTGTTGAGGTAACTCAAGTCGGTAAGCTACTGGTCCGACACGATCAATAATCTTGAATGGTCCAATATACCTTGGATTTAATTTCCCTCGTTTACCAAATCGAACAACGCCTTTCCAAGGTGCAACTTTAACCATGACCATCTCTCCAATTTCAAATTCTATATCTTTTCTTTTAATGTCAGCGTAGCTCTTTTGTCGACTTTGGGCAGTTTTCAACCGTTGTTGAATTTGGATGATCTTCTCGGTAGTTTCTTGTATAATCTCCGTGAAAGGACCCGTTCATATACATTATAAACGATTCACAATAGTTGATTACATTGCGAGGTATTTGACCTCTATATTATACATTTTACAAACATTGCATTCGTTTTTAAAAGACAATCTTTCTTTACATCGAAAATTGACAGGCATGCATACCATTTCATAATATCCACTATCCAACTATAAATTGATTTAATAATAATCTTTGATAAACTCAATGACTCGAATGCAACGTTCTTCGAAATATGCTATGAAAGACTCCAAGTAATATCTTTAAAATGAGCAAATGCACAGCGGGAGATTTCTTTAACACCTGAGAATAAACATGCTTTAAAGTGTCAACCAAAAGGTTGGTGAGTTCATTAGTTTATCATAATCATTTATTTCCATCATTTTAATAGACCACAAGAATTTCATTTCCAGTTCTCATAAATATACGTCCCATGCATAGAGACAAAAATAATCATTCATATGGTGAACACCTGGTAACCGACATTAACAATATGCATATAAGAATATCCCCTATCATTCCGGGATCCTCCTTCGGACATGATATAAATTTCGAAGTACTAAAGCATCCGGTACTTTGGATGGGGTTTGTTAGGCCCAATAGATCTATCTTTAGGATTCGCGTCAATTAGGGTGTCTGTTCCCTAATTCTTAGATTACCAGACTTTAATAAAAAGGGGCATATTCGATTTTGATAATTCAACCATAGAATGTAGTTTCAATTACTTGTGTCTATTTCGTCAAACATTTATAAAAGCGCATGTATTCTCAGTCCCAAAAATATAAAGGGTAAAAAGGCAAATGAAACTCACCATACTGTATTTCGTAGTAAAAATACATATAACGTCATTGAACAAGTGCAAGGTTGGCCTCGGATTCACGAACCTATATTAATTATATATATTTATATGTTGGTCAATATTTGTATAGCAATTTAGGTCAGGTCATAGTGTAATCCTATCCTATAGCTCGAGTCTGACTCTACAGTATAGTAACATGTTATATTACTCATGCTCAATTAAGATTCTAGTAAAAGGTGACGTGTGAAACAACGTAACTCAAATGGTTTCATAATCATAAAATAGTATTTTAGGTTTTTTTTTTTTTTTTTTTTTAGAGAAAATCAACACAAAAAGTTTACTGAAAAGTTAACAGGAAAAGTCAAAGTTCAAAGTCAAAAGTCAAAGGTTAAAGTCAAAAGTCAAAGTAAAAATGAGGTCGCATGCAAATATATAATAACTTATACAAAAATGATTTTCGGTCAAACATGACTAAACGGGCCACTTCAGCTATTTTTTAGAAAAATTATCAGAACTCCGATTGATAAACGGCCAAAGATAAAAGTTACACATTACCAAAAAGATTAAGCATAAATATTACAGAAGTAAACTAAACCTAGACAACTCGTAGTTGCCAACGCGTTTTCGGCATTTCAAAGTTAATTTTTCAGCTTTAATAAATTTACAAAAGTGACCGAGTAGCCTACTTTGGAGATTTTTAGAAAATTCCTCAAAACTCGTATTGACAAACGGTCAAAGCCTGCAAATTCTCGTTACCACAAAGATATAACATGATTTTTGGCAAGAGTAAACACATATCAGGCCGACCATGACAACTGATACAAAACTGACATTTTTAAATAAAAAAGTTTCAGCTCTTTTTAGAATTTTAAAATGTGACCAAACCGTCAACTTTGATGATTTTTAGAAAAATCGTCGAGACTCGAATTGACAAACGGCCAGAGTCGTTTGTTAGACCTTACAGCAAAGAATTCAGTGGTATTTTTTTTTATATATGAAACAACGCAGATCAGCGAGAATTTCAGTTCCCGTTTCGACATTTCATCAAAATTTGCAAAACTTCTTTTGTCCATAACTTGACAACCGTTCAACGAAACGAGACGTGCTTTATATGAAAATTCATCTACTTGACGAGTAGAATCCAAATAACCACTTTTTATAACCCAGAAAATTAGTTCACTAATTATCATCAGTAATTTTAATTACGAAATTAATTATGCAATTTGTTTATTTCATAACTTTCTAACCGTTACTTGGATTCAAGTGATTCTTAAACCAAAATTCAACTATTTTTCGCTAGCTTTCCAACGACATGCATATCTTATACCTTATCTCAATCGTATATGTAACTAATTCAGGAATCAACATAACCTATCTAATGGCAATATCAAAAGTACAAGCATGCATAATCCTATATACTCGAGCACTAGTCAGGGATACACTATTAGTATGTAAAAATTAAATTATGAGTACTCACATATCAATATTGAGATTCAATATTGCAGGAAAGGTACGTAAACGCAACGGAGATGATAAACACTATATTGACCTCACGAGCATACCCATGAACCATACTCAATCACCTCCATAGCTATAACCCATAATTTTCTTAATCCTATCCCACTCGAAAAAACAACTTCAAAATCACTCGGACAGCACTCCGTCGTAATATTTTATGTATACTAATAATATCTTGAGATAATACGGAGTAAATATATATATGTAAATCGATTGAGAGAGTTTAGAGAAAACTATTTTCAAGTTTCTATGAAATAATGAAACCTATTGAATTCTATTTATAATAGATTTTTGAATTATTAAAGTGAATTATTAAAGTATGAATTATTAAAGTGAATTATTAAAGTATGAATTATTAAAGTGAATTATTAAAGTATGAATTATTAAAGTGAATTATTAAAGTATGAATTATTAAAGTGAATTATTAAAGTATGAATTATTAAAGTTAAAGTAAAGTAAAAATAAAGTAAAGGTAAAGTTTAAGTATAGTAAAAGTATAAAACTATGTACGTATAATACGCGTATAAATATATATAATATTAATTTAAATCGTTATATATATTTAATAAAATAAAATATAAATCTCGTTATCTTTATCATACTAGTTAAGTAATGAGTTGTCAAAAGTGGTTCTAGATATTTATAAAAGTTATATACGTTTTAATAATAAAGTTCTTTTTAAACTGAAAACGTTTTTGTACGTTTGAAACTAAATAGATCAATCGAGTCTTTATGAGATTCAATCTTCCACTATCCTTTGTCTAGTTCTCAATGATTGACAATTTGTTCATATTTATAAATCACTTTACCATTTTCCGAATATTGTTAAAATAAAAAGATTTCTCAAATCAACGTGGGCCTTTCAACAGAGACTTGTAATCATAATTCAATATATCTGATAATTCAATCATTTGATCTTATCTTCTAATTCCATTGATAAATATTTTGAAACAGATACAATCATATAAAGTATTTAATCTAATATTTTGTTTACGTTTCAAGTTATAATATATATACACATATACATATATAATCATATTCGTTTAATGGTTCGTGAATCGTTGAAACTTGGTCGAGGTTGAATGAATGTATGAACATAGTTTAAAATTCTTGAAATTTAACTTAACAAATATTGCTTATCGTGTCGAAAATATATAAAGATTAAAGTTTAAATTTGGTTGGAAATTTCCGGGTTGTCACACTCCGGACCCGTAATCTGTCTATCCCCCACTTCACTCCAACAAATCGGAGACCTGCACTTTCTACCATAAAGTGCTTCAAACGGCGCCATCTCAATGCTTGAATGGTAGCTGTTGTTGTAGGAAAATTCTGCTAACGGTAGATGTCGATCCCAACTGTTTCCGAAATCAATAACACATGCTCGTAGCATGTCTTCAAGCGTTTGTATCATCCTTTCGCTCTGCCCATCAGTTTGTGGATGATAGGCAGTACTCATGTCTAGACGAGTTCCTAATGCTTGCTGTAAAGTCTGCCAGAATCTTGAAATAAATCTGCCATCCCTATCAGAGATAATAGAGATTGGTATTCCATGTCTGGAGACGACTTCCTTCAAATACAGTCGTGCTAACTTCTCCATCTTGTCATCTTCTCTTATTGGCAGGAAGTGTGCTGATTTGGTGAGACGATCAACTATTACCCAAATAGTATCAAAACCACTTGCAGTCCTTGGCAATTTAGTGATGAAATCCATGGTAATGTTTTCCCATTTCCATTTCGGGATTTCGGGTTGTTGAAGTAGACCTGATGGTTTCTAATGCTCAGCTTTGACCTTAGAACACGTCAAACATTCTCCTACGTGTTTAGCAACATCGGCTTTCATACCCGGCCACCAAAAATGTTTCTTGAGATCCTTGTACATCTTCCCCTTTCCAGGATGTATTGAGTATCTGGTTTTATGAGCTTCTCTAAGTACCATTTCTCTCATATCTCCAAATTTTGGTACCCAAATCCTTTCAGCCCTATACCGGGTTCCGTCTTCCCGAATATTAAGATGCTTCTCCGATCCTTTGGGTATTTCATCCTTTAAATTTCCCTCTTTTAAAACTCCTTGTTGCGCCTCCTTTATTTGAGTAGTAAGGTTATTATGAATCATTATATTCATAGATTTTACTCGAATGGGTTCTCTGTCCTTCCTGCTCAAGGCATCGGCTACCACATTTGCCTTCCCCGAGTGGTAACGAATCTCAAAGTCGTAATCATTCAATAATTCAATCCACCTACGCTGCCTCATATTCAGTTGTTTCTGATTAAATATGTGTTGAAGACTTTTGTGGTCGGTATATATAATACTTTTGACCCCATATAAGTAGTGCCTCCAAGTCTTTAATGCAAAAACAACCGCGCCTAATTCCAAATCATGCGTCGTATAATTTTGTTCGTGAATCTTCAATTGTCTAGACGCATAAGCAATCACCTTCATTCGTTGCATTAATACATAACCGAGACCTTGCTTTGATGCGTCACAATAAATCACAAAATCATCATTCCCTTTAGGCAATGACAATATAGGTGCCGTAGTTAGCTTTTTCTTCAATAACTGAAACGCTTTCTCTTGTTCATCATTCCATTCAAATTTCTTCCCTTTATGCGTTAATGCAGTCAAGGGTTTTGCTATTCTGGAAAAGTCTTGGATGAACCTTCTGTAGTAACCAGCTACTCCTAAAAACTGGCGTATGTGTTTCGGAGTTTTCAGGGTTTCCCACTTTTCAACAGTTTCTATCTTTGCAGGATCCACCTTAATACCTTCTTTGTTCACTATGTGACCGAGGAATTGAACTTCTTCCAACCAAAATGCACACTTTGAAAACTTAGCGTACAATTCTTCCTTCCTCAATACTTCTAACACCTTTCTTAAATGTTCACCATGTTCTTGGTCATTCTTTGAGTAAATAAGTATGTCATCAATGAAAACAATGACAAACTTGTCAAGGTATGGTCCACACACTCGGTTCATAAGGTCCATGAACACAGCTGGTGCATTAGTTAAACCAAACGGCATGACCATAAACTCGTAATGACCGTAACGTGTTCTGAAAGCAGTCTTTGGAATATCATCTTCTTTCACCCGCATTTGATGATACCCGGAACGTAAGTCAATCTTTGAATAAACAGACGAGCCTTGTAGTTGATCAAATAAGTCATCGATTCTCGGTAGTGGGTAGCGATTCTTGATGGTAAGTTTGTTCAACTCTCGGTAGTCGATACACAAACTGAATGTACCATCTTTCTTCTTGACAAACAAAACAGGAGCTCCCCACGGTGATGTGCTTGGTCGAATGAAACCACGCTCTAAAAGTTCTTGTAATTGGCTTTGCAGTTCTTTCATCTCGCTGGGTGCGAGTCTGTAAGGAGCACGAGCTATTGGTGCAGCTCCT